>NW_007732882.1:56968-57593 GCF_000696425.1 Galeopterus variegatus | reverse complement strand
CTCAGGAGCTGAACCCTGCCAACAACCACATGAGCGCGAAAATGGGAAAAGGAAAAATTTGGTACCCTCCTAGGGGACGTCCTAAATATGACTTAAGTTGGCAAACGTCATTTACAGGGGATTACATTAATGGTAAGAAAATGGTTGGAATTAATGGAAAAAGATACTATAAAAAGAATTCAGTTTATGAGAAAGAATATGTAGAAACCCTGTTACTCATTAATGTCCTAAGTTAAATAAAAACATCTTAGTAAGATATTGGGACAAAAACATATGATGCACAACTTTCCCTCCTAAAATAAAGATTATAGATGGAATTTATCAAATATCTTTTATTCCTTTTCCAAATAAACAATGGGTTCATGCCTATAGAAATATGAGAATCATTAAATCAAAGTTAAAAATATATATAAGGTTTGTTTAACACTTTGAAACCACAATCGCTGCTGTCTCAATTTTGAGGCAGACATATAATTTTTGCTTGCTGGTAGTAATAAGTTTAAGGTTAACCGCACCTCGCTCAGCCAGTGAGCGGGAACCGGTCCGTATGTGGGATCCGAACCCTCGGCGCTCGCCGCCGCGCTCCCAAGCGGCGCACTGTAGCAGTGCGCCACCGGGCCGGCCC
>NW_007732882.1:28443-56388 GCF_000696425.1 Galeopterus variegatus | reverse complement strand
GTGTTGTGTAACAAATAAAAATGCTGTTTCCAGTCTAAAGGCTGCTTCAGCTGCTTTAGCTGCTTTGGCTGCTACAGCGCCGACAGCCCGCAGGCTGAGAACGTGCTTCAGAGGAACCAAGTTTTCTGCCTGTGTTTTTTATTTTCGCCACCTTTCAATCCCTCTTTCAAGAACCCCAACTCGACTGGAGCTGGTCTCCAGCAGTTTTCTCTTTTCCCATGATTACAGTCTAAATGTCCATGAACAGTGGAATGGCTACACGAATAATGGCACATCCATACTATGTGCCATGGTTTAAATGTGTCCCCCAAAAGTTCATGTGTTGGAAACTTGGTTGCCATTGTGGTGGCATTAAGAGTGGGTTCTTTGGGAGGTGACTGGATCACAAGGGCTCTGCCCTCATGAGTGGATTACTGTTGTTACGATAGGAGCGGGTTAGTTATCATGAAAGTTTGGTCCCCTTTTCCTCTCTGTCTCCCATGCTTGCTCTCACCCTTCCACTATGAGATGACTCTCACCAGATGCCAGCACCATGCTCTAAGATTTCTCAGCCAGCAGAATGGTGAAAAATAAATTTGTTTTCTTTATAAATTACCTCGTCTGTGGTATTCTGTTCTAGCAGCAAAAAATGGGCTAAGACACTATGGAACCAAAAAATTAAGACAGAACCATATATTATTTTATGGAAAGACATGCATAACATATAATTAAATTAGTTACAAATTACAGAAAAACATGTTTACTGTGAGGTTATTAATATACAACAAACTTTTAATAATAGCTATCTGTGGAAATCGGCAGGTGGAAGGAGGGACTTTCATTATCAACTTATATTTTACCACTGTTTTGAAGTTTTAAAATTTTAGACTATTTTATTATTCTTTATTCCTGAATAGCATGTATACCTACCCAGTAAAGGAGTACAGGATTGTAGTCAAGGGCTTAGATTTTGAAGTCAGACTCTGAGTTCAAATGCTGGCTCTGTTGCTTGTTGGCTATGTGAACTAGAGAAAATTGCTCAACCTCTCCGTGTCTCGGTTGTTCATCTTTGAAATGCAATAATAATAGCCTTTATCTAAGAAAGTGGTTGTGAAGATTAAATGAGATGATAATCATAATGTTCTTAAAGTTGTGCCTGGTACATAGGATACACTAAGCAGAAATGAAGTATGAATAAAACTCTACCATGAGATAAACCAACATAGAATTTGTAGTTTTTATCTAATTTATTTATTTATTTATTTATTTTAATAGCACAAAAAGGATGTGTGTGTCGGGGGATGGGGGAGCATTTAAAGTCGGTGAGTTAAGATTGGAGAAAAATGGTAGTCAAGGAAGAAGGCATAATTTGGTAGCTTAAAAGATCAATAGAATGCGATAATGTTGAATTCAGAGAAAAGGAGTTCTCATAGGAACAAAAGACATGCATAAGCTATCAAAATATCAGACTGATTACTTTTAAGGAGATCTGGTCTATTTTGAAATATGTTACTGCTATCATTATGGCTAACTGTTTTAGAACTCTTTACCATACATGCCAGAATAGACTATGGCACGGAATATGAGTCCCCGTTTTCTCAATAAGATTCCTAAAATGTTAATTTGACCATATAAACTTTTACTTAGAGATTTTTTAAAGTTAAACATTTATTTCTAAGGCTTAATTTTTTAATATCTTTTTATTAGTATGTTTAAAATCACACGTTTTATAAAGTACATTAATCCAGACATATCTTTCTTTACTACCCTCAGATTGCTTGAAATGATTTTCTTTGAATTCTTCACGTGCATCTTCACCATCATGTCATTATTATTTCTGGACCCACATTCTAAGACATCTAACAGTTTTCTGGAGCTCATCATGTTTGCTTCCACCCAAGTTGTTTGAAACAGTGCATGATGCAGTTGGTAGCACTTAGTACCCCAGGCCTCCTGCGCTCGCCAGCATTCCATCTGGGAACTTACTCTTCTCATATCCCTACAGAAGTAAATTCCTAATGTCCACAACCCCAACACATGGAATTTTTTTTTTAAGGAACTCTTTAAAGATTTTGTTGGCAACATGCACTGCTTAAAGTCATCAGGTAAAATCTCCAGGAACTACTAAATAATTTGTTAATTTTTTCGCTTCTTTCTTAAACCTATTGCGGCAGATGATCTCTTCAAGTGTCCAGAACTAGCATTTGCTGAGGTCATTGGGGTTTTGCTATTTTGAAGTGCATCTCTTATGGGAGGTTTCATAAAAACTGTTTAATAAAAGCCATTCTATCTTCTGGGGGAAGATATTTTAAGGAAAAAATCAGCTCTTCCTATGTTTAGGCATCCATCAGGCAGTATGCCAAGCCCTTATTACGTACGTAATGTCTTTTGCAATCCTCAGAATAACTGTGTTGGACAGTTAATACTGTTGAAATTTTCCAGATGAGAAAACTGAGGCAGTAAAGTAATTTGCCCAAGATCATAGAGCTAAAGGGCAATGGAGAGAAGCCCTCATGCTCTCATCCATTGCTTTCCACAGAATCGCTCAGTCAGGGCAATTGGCATAACATCCATTTTAAACAAAGGCTAAGAACAAAGAAAGAGAAGTCTCTGGAGAAAAACATGCACTTTTTATTATAGAAGACTGAGAATTCAACAAGAGAGGGAAATACGGTCAAAGCTGGTGTTTTTAAGTCAGCATAATTATAAATCTTCAGGGACAAAAGGGAGAGCAATCTTTCAAAGGCAAAGAGGCACAACTATTTCAAGATATTTTTCTACAGAGGACAATTAAAGAACAACGCAGTTGAGTAAAATTTTCCAAAAAATGCAACTTGTGAGAGCCTGGAGGTTTACTTAAGAAAACATTAGAACTTATCCTTTCTAGCTTCTTAAAAAAAAAAAAAAAGTAAGGCATTAGGCGGAGGAAGTATGATTCTTTCCTATGACTAGAATTTCCACAGAACAACGGTCTCTGACAGCAGTGGGTAGAACATGTCATATTGGACAGCCAGCTGTGTGGGAAGAAACGGGGACGCTACAGTCAACAGTCAAGTCCAGAAAATATGACTCAGCTACCTCGTAAGTTTATTAAATTATGTTTTTGTGAAATATGCTGGATTATTCAATACATCTACCCTGAGTACCCATTATGTGGCTAGCATTTTGTAAAGTCTGTATCCTCAATCTATTTGAAATGTAAAAGTGGTTATCTTTGAATGACAAATCTATGTTGATTTTTATTTTCTCCTTTGGGCTATGGTTTCTAGCTATATCAACATAGACAAATTAGTCACTCGAAGCCTCCATTTCCTTATCTATAATGCGAAGAATAAAGATACTATCCATCTCAAAGAGTTCATGTGAGGAATAGACAGAATAATGATACTCAGTAAATGTTTTCAATAAATATTAGCTATTATTTCATTTTTATTGCTATTTTAAGGGAAAATTCACTGGAGGAGGCACTTGACCTGCATCCTCATTTAATCGCATAACAGTCAAATGAAGCAGGACTCTTATTATTTCCCAAATTTACAAGTGAGGACCATGAAACCCAGAGGCTAGGTAACTTTTCTAATATACTTATGAGGTCAGCCCTAGGCAAAAAAAAATAAAAGTGACTGTGATGTATCTGATCCATGATACCGTCTTACCCTCATCTTGCCACACAGAGCCCCTGACTGGTTTGTTTCTGCTCTCCTTAAATTCCACTACATAAAATATCATCCACTCAGCCAAATTGGGGTTCATTACAATTTTAATTCATAGGTGTTCAGGATATACCACACACAAAAAAATTTAATTCAGTGACATTTCCCTAAAGTCCAGTGGCTCTCAACTTATATCTGCATTAGAACAACCTGGATGGCTTATTAAACAGCTTGCTGGGCTCCACCCCAGCATTTGATTCAGTAGGTCTGAGTGGAGGCCAAGAACTGACATTCCTAACAAGTCCCCCAGCAATGCTGATATTGCCAGCTCAGGGACCACATTTTCAGAATCACTGCTCTAAACGAAAAGAGCAAGTGGGACTTCTAACCTATCTAATATTAAAAGTTCAAAGTTAACAACAAAAATCTACAAAACTCACCTTATTAACTACTTAAAACATGGGAGCAGGAATAACTGGAGCATATGAGAGGAGTTTGCTTCTTAAACCATGTTACAGGTGAAGCAAATGAGGTTCACAAAAGCTCTACGGTCCTTGTTTATAGGGCAAGTGACAAGGCCTGAAGTCAAATGCTGTGTGATATATAGGCCATCCAGTGTTCCTAACTCCTGGGCCAGAGCTTCCCATGAGAAGAGCAGTGAATAAATTACACGTATCAGACATCACTCTCCTTAGTGCCAAGGATGGCAGGTTCAGGGTGGTGGACTTGGGATGGTCTGGACCCTGTGAACAGCCTCTTCCAGACCAAGTCCAGTCAACTCTCCTGAGTTTCCCTTCTGCTGCAGACCAATGGTTTGCAGTATGTGAGTTTGACCTAGAATTGTGCCTGCCCCCCTGGAAATCTGCATATCTCCTATATACACTGAATTTTGAGACATAGATGGCTGTCAATGCCTTGAGGAAATATTAACCATATTCAAAACAGTCCTTTCTGTCACTCCTTCTTAACATGTTCTGACTAGGTAGTAAGTTCCTGGGTCAACATCAAAGCTCAGCAGGGAGCAACTTGCCCTCCTTCTGGTCAATTTTCCAAATGGTCAATAAGCTTTGCCAATCAGACTGGTATCAGGTTAGTGGATCTTTTATCTACTAGATAATCTGAACTAGAAAGATTGCCTAGGAGCAAGGCAGTACTGAATTAATTTCCCTTAACACCTGCATTTTATATATCTAGCCATTCTGATTTTCAATAAATGTGACTTCACTTCATCCAGAGCATTAACTCCCCTGAAATAGTTCTATCACTCTCTGAACCTGAATCTGATCAAGCCTTAAATATGTGTGCGAATGTGAACAGAAAGTGGAAAGGGGGAGATGTATGTGTTAGAAATTGAGAAATCATTTTCCTACCCAACTCATGTACTGATCGGCCAGATGCCTACTCCACATGCCTGTGCTGTGCTAGACCCTGAAATCCCAAAGCAGCACAAAAATCATTGTCTCCACCCTTGTGGGAGCCTAAAATCCAGCAAGCAAGAGCCTGCTGATCAGTAGTGTCAGGGGAAAGAATGCCTGCCTCACTTACATACATAGGACACACAAAACAAATAATACCAAGCTGGAAAAAAATGACAAATTGAAGTAGTAATAGATGGATTTAGTGTCTTCACTTCAGAAAGGAGACACTGCATACTTTTTACCTCAGCAACATACTGAATCAAATGCCCAATTTTTCTTTTCTTTATAGGATTCAGGACAACAGTGATCAAATCACACCCTGTAGTTGCCCAAAAATCTCTTTCCCGCAAAACAACAGTGATGCTTGAGTCCATCCATTACTCATCCCGTCCTTGTGGATATGCTATCTTTCCTGATCCTTTTATAAAGACAGCTGCCCCTTGGAAGATTTACTCCTTAAGCCAGAAGTTCTCAGACTTAAGGTGAGTGCAAGAATTTCCTAGAGCACTTTTTAAAGGGCAGATTCCTGGGCCTTTTCTTCAAGATTCTGAGTCAGTAGTCTAGAATAAGATTTAGAAACCTTTATTTTTAAACAATCACCTTAAGTATTCAATTCTTCTGATGCCATAGACTGAGATTTACATGTAGTGTTTCATTTATTGCCTGAAATAGCCCAGTTTCACAGAAAATTAAATAATTTGCCTAAACTTACAAAGCAAGGAAATGGCATAATCAGGATCCAAAATGAGCTTCCCGAACCCTAAGCCCAAAGACAACCCAAAGATGGAAAGTGGATGGCCAGAGGCAATTAAACTCAAAACTAATAAGATTTAAGGGGAAACAGAAGGAAGTTTTAGGTTCAGAGAAGGGAAAGGTAAGCAACAAAATCAGAAAGGGCTCGGAAACAGATTCTTCCAGCATCTCAATTTTGCCTAGAGCCAGTTCCACTCATGCTAAGGCCAGCAGAAGTGTATCAGCATAAACAAGGTAAAGCAGTTTCTATAAATGTGTCAGGGAGAAAAAAAAAAAAAAACTTTAAGTTTTACATGCAATTAATTGCAAAGACATTTCTTAATGGCAGCCTCCTCTTGCCTTTCCAAATTAATGAGTCAGATGCTCTCCATAGCATCACTGAAAGTGGGCAAGCCCCCCTCCTGGGCTCCCATTAAAACAGAACACAAAGACCTTCAGCAAAATGCTTCAGTGTCCTCCATTTCAGAAAGTCATTTTGAAACTGTAAAAACCAATGCACAGATTTCTTCCTCAAATCCCTTTCGGTCCCAGAAGCAAAGGGGAAGTGGGGAAAAAAGATGAAGATGTGTCATTTGGGGTAATGTGTTTTACAGCACTGGAGGTAGTTAGCTTATTTGGAAGATGGTTCTTTCTATGAAGAAAACAATGTCCTTTTCATTAATGAATCAAAAGTTATGCAAGTAAAGAGAGGTGGAGGTGAAGACAAAAGCCTAACTTATTATATGCAAGGAAGCACAGCAACATTTTCAAGTTCTTGCTGACTGTTTTTACCCTAGAGGGGTGTGTGTGTGTGTGTGTGTGTGTGTGTGTGTGTGTGTGTGTGTGTGTGTGTGTGAGAGAGAGAGAGAGAGAGAGAGAGAGAGAGAGAGAGAGAGACTGTGGAGAAGAACTAATATTGAATTAATTTTCTTTTATAACATCCAATCTATGAATAGACTCGGTCTGGTAGGCTCCAGCCTATCCCCAAATTAAACTCCAAGTTAAAGGCCAGGGTGGCTACCTGGAGGTTTGCATTCTGCAGAGCCTCGCCTTTTAAATGATCCAACAAAGGCCCACCTGTGTTTGTTACATGTCCCTTGGATAATTAATGCTGGTAATAACACCTAAGTGTTAGCACACAAAGCACCTGGAATGCGACTTGCTGTACACATTCTAATCACATCAGCCACGGAACTCTCCAAATGACCTTCCTCAAAACAATGACTGTCTTTGAAGCCACAGAAGCCAACCTAGGAAGGAGAGGTTTCCTAGGATTTGATTTTGGCTGAGCAGTTCATAAAGCTAGAGTGACACCAAGTGGTCAGGAATGGAATCAGCCTGCCAGTTTGTATTCACATCCCCTGGAAAGACAGCAGGTGTATCAACCCAACTTGGTTCCCAGGCAGTGGAGTTTGCACCTCCTCAAAGCAGACGACCAGTGAAAAACGGAGTCCCAGACACCCCTGACACCTTAAAGGTGATTCTGAAATTCACGTATGTCCTATACTTTCTCCTAAATTTCAAGGAGGCCTGTACTTTAATGAACATGAAAGAGAGAGAGGGAGACAGACAGAGAGAGAGAGAAAGTGTGTGATCCACCTATTCCACATCATTGCTTGTATTTACATAGTACTTTTAGCAAGGTCTGTCTGTGTCATTATCTGTCCCACAAAAGAAATATTGAAATATTGTCTCCATATTATAGATTAGAAAGGAGGGTAAGAGATATTATATTGTCTCCATATTATAGATTAGAAAGGAGGGTGAGAAATATTGTCTCCATATTATAGATTAGAAAGGAGGGTAAAGTGACAGAAATAATAGGAAGACTGCTTGTCAGAGAACAGGACAAAGGCTCTGTGACGTTTTATAGTCTCTTGTTTAACTGCTAAACCAATATCTCCTGCTGTCCCTTAGATTTTCACGGCCTCAACTGTTTTGTTTCTCTCTCACATAAGTAGTCTCCCCCTAGACCAGTGTCATTACTACATATTCTAATTTTCTTTTTTAAAAAAATATTTTTCTTACTTTTTTCTTCCTGTTTTTCTCCCTAATGGCTCAGATTCAAATAACTTAGGTGGCTTCAAAGACCAGTATCAGAAAGGGTTTCTCTCTCCTGTGGCGTCATATAATTATAGACATATCGTTTTCCCACAATGCTGCAGCATCGTTAATCACTCCAAATACATAGAGAGCCACGCAAGCTTTTCTGTGAACAGAGAGCTCAGGGTCCCATTTCAATTTGTGATTATATCAATAATCTCGAGATTATCTTCTGTGAACTAATTCATTATTTCTAGAGAAACTAGAAGGAAACTGCTAAAATCATATAGGTGTGCCCTTGCTGACACTGGGAATGTATGTTTGTATGATATAACATTCTAGATGACATTTGTCAGCTGCTTTGTCCTGCATTTCTAAGTGGCAAGAAGGCAATTTTGTCTTCCCTGTCAGGACATTCATGTAGAGAATTGTGAGAACCTCTATCATTAAAAGCACAAATTATATATAGATCTCTCCCACCCACAGCAGAGGCCAGGATGAATTTAAACTGCTTATAGATCAGAACAAAAACAACAACAAATTAATCCTGATGTCGTTTTCTAAAATACTCTAGTGTAATTTTCATGCTGCAGCCCCTATACCCTGAGACCACAGGCAAATCTTCTAGCAATTTCACAGATAATCTTATGGCAGATTGGAAAGATTAGAAGAAGCAAAATTTCTAAAGAAATAATTTTATAGAAAAAAAAGAGCTTAACATACATATTGTAATTTGTACTGATTATTTCTCCTGAATACATCTTTAACCAGGGGATTTCCAAGGGTAGAATAAACATATCACACACAATCTCCAAGCAGAAAAACATTTTATTTTTTAAATGGGAATAATAAATAGGAATAACACCAATTGCTATGGTCAACAGTGGAATCACAAGAAATATAATTGAAATTTAATTTGCCTTTAAAGAAAATGTATTCATTGGTTCAAAAAATGTTTGTTGAACACCTGTATGTCCTGGGTACAATACTCAGGACAGGAAACAAGGCCTCTGCCATCATGGAGGTTACATTCTAGTAGGAGAACTGTGGAAATTGTGCTATGTAAAAACAATAAACAAATTAATATAATATTATGTCAGGTAAAGATAAATGCTATGAAGCAAAATAAGCCAGTTAAAGAACTACATTATAATGATGTCACTGTCAACAGGTTCGACTTCCCTCTTGCAGTGGAAAAAGACCCAAAAGTCCAAAAGTTGGTGCAAGGATTGGAAGCTTTATTGAGATAACTGGCATCTGGGGGATGACCAGGATAAAATCATCCCTCCTTCTGATTACTTTCTGGGGTTTATAAAGGGGAAGAGGCAGGAAATTGAGGTAAAGTCCTTTGTCCTGCAGGCAAAGAGGGAGGCTGGTCATGGGATCAGCAGAGGGTCTGAGTCAGATGTCAGGGTCCCATCATGGACGGGGTGCTTTGGTGTCATGGAGTCTGCAGTTAGCGGACTGGTCAGCTTCAAACCCTTGATGTTATCCCAGGGTCAAAGTCTTATCTCCTAGGGAGACCTCCAAGACAATAACCTAAGTCAAGCATCACTGGAACATAAAAATACCCGACTCATACCTCTAACTAATGTAGATGCAATTCTCCTTCAAACGAAAAGGTGAGTTAATAATCAGCTAGTGTGCTTTACCTTTCTCTTGGAATTCCTTTGTTTGCAGTTGATTAGGAAAGATGAGAAAAACAAGAAAACTTAGTTTCAATTCTGAATTTTAGGTGTGCAGCATCTAAAGTAAATCAATATAAGAGGGTGTAATGGGAGATAAACAGAAATAAACTTTTGAGAAGGATCCTTTTGGGGCATAATTTTATCCCTGGGCAGTTTCAGCCTTACGGTCAGGGAGGCAGTTGGGAACCAGATGATGTAGGGACTTATGGGCTATGGCAAAAAAGTTTTGGATACATTTCTAAGTAGAAGAGGAAGCCATTGGAATGCTGATGAAAAAAAGCAAAGTGACCTTATTTATAATTTTGAAGGGTTCTTATGGCTGCTGTTGGGAGAACTGATTGCAGAAGGGTGAAAAATAAGACCAGGTAAGGTGTTATTATGGTATTCCTGGAGACAAAGTAAGATGGTTTGGATAGAGTTACATCAGTGAAGGGGGAAGGGAGAACTGAATTTTTCTTTAGCAGGGGTTTTTATTCCAAACTCCACTGCAAAATTTAGTTCTATACAAAAGGAGTAAAGAAGGCAAAAGGCAAAATCATATTCAAGTTCCCTGGAACTTAAGAGAAACTATTCCAAAGATCACTGCACAATCACTTGTATTCCTACCACATCAATCCAATATGGTGCCAGGATACTGCATGGTCTTCATTCCTTACTAATCAAATTGGAAAAATAAAAAATTAAGGGAAAAGGAAAATGGAAAATTTTGCCCACTATAGTTTAGAGAGAAATTGAGTCATTCTTCACTGATTTGATGGATTAGTCATACTAAGGCAGGATTCAAATGGTTGCTGATTTTATTTAATTATACCTGTGGCTGCCAAACTCATCCATATTGAGTCATAATGTTTTTCTTACAAAGAGAGTTGTTATCCAACCGATCTACCATATTTTAATACCTTGCACTTCAATTTTCCTCTTACTGACATTGCTAGGGTTGCGTTACATTTTTAAGGGACCCTAGCTGGCCATATATATAGTCATGACCCAAATGAGGAAGCCATTGGCCAGAAGTGCCCTTTTATCTATTAAACCACAGCATGCAGCATGTCATAAACAGCTTAATAAAAACTAACAACATAAAACCTCAGGTATCTAATGCATCATCATCCAAAAACTGGGAACACAAAATTATAGAACATTTTGCTTCATTTTGTTTTCAGCTATTTATTTGGTACTGAGGGTCTATTACTTTAATTACTCAATTTGTGAAAAACTCCTTTAATATATTCAGATTTGTACCTACCATAGATCAATTGCCTCTAGAAGCATCTTCAGCTTTGGAGAAAACACAACTTAATTCATTCATTCAGCCAGCCACCCATTTACTACACATATAGTTAGTAAGCCTCCTGTTTCTGCACAGTTCTATGCACAAGGCCTTATGTACTGGGGATATCATGGTGAACAAGACAATAATATTCCCTAGAGCTTACTGCAACAAAAAAATTTTTGAAAGCCTATTAGATTCATTCAGTCATTCCATAAATATTTTTTAAGCACCTATTAAGTGTGAAATACCATGCTAGACGCTGGGGATACAATAGTGAGCAAACTAGACAAATCCCTCCTTACTTGGTCCCTCACGCTCTAATGAAGAAGTTACAAGTGAACATCTTTTCAAAAGAACAATCCATGTATAAATATGAGGTTGTTCTTGTAACATATCATAGAAAAGCCAAGTCTTATGAAAATGAGAGAAAGAATAATTAATTCCAACTTAGATAGCGAGATTTGAGGTGAGCATTAAAGAAAAGGTAGGATTTCAAAAAAGAATCTAGGGAAGATCACAGTTTGAGAGCAATGAAAATCCGTGTCAGATGTTCATTTCAGGATTTAACTCTAGTAGCAGCCAATAGGAAGTACCAAAGAAAGAAAAAAGTGGAGGGGCCCTGGAGATGCCTTTAGTTTCATTTGGGAGCGACAGGAAACATCAAGTGCTTGTCCCTCAACTTCCTAGAATCTAGGTGCTAATTCAGTGTCTTTTGTTTTGGCAAGGGACCACAGCAAAGGTCACCATAAATGGACCATTTTTGACGTTTCACAGTGGTTGGTATTAACTGCCACCAGATAATAGCCTCAAGACCTAAGCTTATAACAAATGTTACTTTTGCCACAAAGGCAGAGAGAAGCTCGTCAGACTGCCACAGACCCGCGACCCCGTAAGTCACCCCCAGTCCAGCCTCACTTGCGGGGCGAAGCCCGACTGCTCCCCGCCTGCCTGGCCCCCCGCCCACCACACCAGGCTAAGCGCCCACATCAAAGCGGCCTCCATTCTCTCGGGTGGGGGTGAAAAAAAAAAGAAAAAAAAAAATAATAATAAAAGGGGGCCGGCTTTGGGAGTGCAGGTCAGCCATCTCTGTTTGGCGCGGCTCCCTGTTGGGACGTGCTATTTGCTTACCTCGAAACGGGGCACCCCGAGGCCTGTGGACTGCCCCACAATGCCACTCTCCCCACGGATCTCTGACGGGGCTGGTAGCGTGGGGAGCCCCCGGCCAGCGTCGGGGGGGGCTGGGAAGANAGTGACTTTCATCTGTGCGTCCAACATGGCAGCCCCAGTTCCTGCCATCATCTGCCAGTGGCAAAAAGTCAAGAGGAAGGGGAGAGTTTATGCTTTTCTTTATTTATTCCCCAGTTTAAAAAATGGTGGTAAAATACACATAACATAAAATTTACCATCTTAACCGTTTTAAGCATACAGTTCAGTGGTATTAAGTACATTCATATTATTGTGCAATCAGATGACGAAGATATTTTATAGAAGAAATTGAGGCTCAGAGAGGTTAAGTGCCTTGCCCAGGGTCACACAGCATGTGAATGAGGAGACTGTGCCTCCTGGGTCTTCCGATTCCAGGGCCTGCCTTGAGGGCTTCTGCCTGAGCTGTGTGTGCTGCTTCATGAGAAGCTCTGGCCTTTTGAGGAGTATGGGGGTTCCCCAATGTTCCCCTCACCCCAAGTAGACAGAGAACTCCATCTGGGGCCTCCACCATGAGAGCTGGGCCAGGAATTTCCCCCCACAGCCTACCAGAGTTCACATCAGCACCCTGCCTATTTCTCCCTTTCCTTCCCAGGAGCTTTAAGAGGCTGGGAAAATAGGAAGGATTTAGTAATGAGTTACTTTAATTGGATTTTCCCCGAGTATTGGTATGCAGAGGTTATCGCTGAGGGATTTGTTGAGTGGCCCATGCTGGAGTTCAGTTGTGCATGCTTATGTGTGTGGATGTGTGGGTGTGTGTGTGTGCCTGGCATGAGTGTGTGTGCTCATGTGCTCATGCTCTGTACAGACACACATGTGTGGATGTGTGTGTGTGTGTGTGTGTGTGTGTGTGTGCCTGGCATGAGTGTGTGTGCTCATGTGCTCATGCTCTGTACAGACACACGAGTGCGCGTGTGTGTGTCCTGCCCTTTCAGAAGTGCCTCCAATGGCTCTTCATCCTGAGGGCACGTCTGCACCCTCCGCCCCCGGCTTCATCGCAGGAGGGAAGCTGGGGCTGCAGTGGCGGGGCTGGTGGGGGTGGGGGGGACTGCCAGCTGGGCCCAGCGAGGAGTTGTGTCTGGGAGAGTGTGTGTTGTAACTGGCAGCTTGGCATATGAGTCACCAGCCAAATTAACTCAAGTTTCCTTTGGGGAAAAATGTAATCAGTTATTGCATTCTGGTCCATTTTAGCAAATTAACTTGTCCAGTGTTTTATTTTTATTTTTTTAATATGGGAAGGGTAGTTACAGATGGGGAGGAAGTTGGTGGAAGCCTGAGCTGAGGCCCTGAGGGCAGCTCCAGGACAGACCTGGAGAGAAGGTGGGTCTGGGCTGAAACCAGGGGCAGGGACTACTGCTCCTGGGGGCTGATGCAGACCCTGGTCCTGCTGGGACCTTGGGGTGGGGCACCCATTTGAGAGGGAATTTTACTGCCCACAAAGCCCATTTCCTCGACACTCCTTCTGTGCCCCCCAAGCAGAAGAGCATGAAATCCAGGCTGTGAGCAAGTGAGGGGCGTTCCTGGGGCTGAGCAGGGCTCCTAGGACCTCTTGTTCCCTCGCCAGAAGACAGCATTCTGGAAGATTTCTCCAGGCCTGTCTGTGAATGAAGAGCCACACTGCAGTCACCCCCAGGGCACCGGGGGCTCGGCCCTCCACACTAGGGCATTCATGTCCACGCTTGCATTTGTTCTCACACCTGCCCTGAGGTAGGAGACTTTGCCTTGTGAGCAGGGCATCCCCACCTGAGCACACAGTGACCCCAGACCCTGCTCCCTTCACCTCTCAGTGGGGCCATGTACTTTACCTGCTCCAACAATGGGGGGTACAAAAGGTACTTGATCTTAAAAAGCCATACCAGGCCAAGGAGCCTGAGTGAGGCAGTGGTTCAGACCCTGGGGGTCTCTCTGGGAGGGGGAAGCTGTGGCCTTGTGGGCCTCCCAGCCATCTGGGTGACGTCTGCCTCTGGCTGAGGACTTGGTGCACACCTTCCTCTCCCGGGAGGTCCACCCCTGCCCTGCATTGCTGGTCCTCGAGAAGCCTTCCAGATGCCCCCAGCCCATGACCCTCC
The DNA here is from genome assembly GCF_000696425.1 of Galeopterus variegatus. Taxonomy (NCBI): domain Eukaryota; kingdom Metazoa; phylum Chordata; class Mammalia; order Dermoptera; family Cynocephalidae; genus Galeopterus; species Galeopterus variegatus. Next base: position 42,330 of record NW_007732882.1, on the reverse strand, counting down.
CCCACCTTTCCCCAGCCCACTCTGCGCCATGATCCTGCTGACGATGGGGGACAGATTTGTGTGCACTGTGGGGATGGAGAACTGTCCCAGCATGCAGGGGCTGTGGGTGGGCTGGGCCACCCACCTGGAGTCATTGGTGCAGGTAGGGAGTTGTGGGACAAGGACATGGAGGGGATGAAGCTGTGTTTACTCTGAACAAGACGCCACCACCAGGAAGGCCCCACAGACCCTGTCCCTCCCCAGTCCGCCCTGGACAGTGCGCAGCCCCTGGGCAGCAGGCAGGGCCATGAGCCTCTTCCTTCTGCCCAGGCCCTCACTCCACTGGTGACACCCTGATCTCAGTGCTGCCACGGAGATGCCCTGGGACGGTCTCTCTCCAGCTGTGAGCTGGGATTCCCACCCCTTAGATGGGAACAAAAGTAGGAAGTAGTTTCAATAAATTAAAGTTCATTCATACCATCCTATAGGCGTATATATGTATAGAAGAAGGGGTCTTCTAAACGTTCCTGGAAAGATCCTTATTATCTTTCAGTTCTATTTTTCCACAATTTTTTTGAAGTACCCTTGTATGTGTATGTGTATATTTAGGTGATATGTGTATTTGCCCATATGCAAGCACGTTTGTGCACAGGAACCTACATACGCACACATACATGTGTCAAATGTTAACTGGGGCTTGGTGACTTTTATTTCTATTTGTGCTTTCCTGTATTTCCCAAATTTCTACAGGAAGCACACAATAGAGAAATTAAAAACAAAAACAGCTCACCAGCCGCTAGAGGTGGTGGTCACAGGAAGCCTTTCTTGGTCCTGTCTGGGGAGGGTGGGCAGCTGGGGGCAGTAGGCGGGTCGTGGGGGAGACGTTTATCCACAGGAAGGACCCAGGGGCGTCCTGGACCTCCTGGAGCAGACGTGTTCCTGAGGGAGGGGGAGACGGGGAGCAGGCTGTGCTGAGGGGCTGGAGCACCCAGGAGAGAACTTCCCTTCATGACCTGACAGCACCGGTGCCTGTAGCTTGGGTGGTGGTGGGGTGGTGCCCTCATAGAAGGTTCTGGTGCCCTCGATGCTGGACACCCACAGCTTTGGAATGGACTTGGCCTCATCCACAGTGCTGCATCTTTGGGGACGGGGCCATGTGGCCGACCCTGAGGATCTTAGTGGCCCGGGGTGCCTCAGTACGTATGAGTAGGAAGAGAGGAGAGCTTCAGGTGCCCACTGTAGCCAAGGCGGAGAGTGTTCAGGGCACCTGCAAGTCACCCCCGGGCTCTTGGCAGGAGTTTCTAAGGGGGCCAGAGGGACCTCCTTCAGGAGAGTGGCTTTTTAGGGCCACAGCCCAGTTTGAGAATGGGATGGGGAAGGATGCACATCTGCACACAGGTGTGCACACACAGTGGTGGGCCTGGGCCCCGCAGGACCTCTGAGGCTGGGGTCTGCTCAGTCTCCTTCTCCTCTGGTGCTCCCCACCAGTGGTCTTTCAGCCTGCTCCTCTTTGTTGGGAGACTGCCTTCAGGCTGTGGGCACCTCCTTTGCACAGGGAGAGCGGGAGCGGCCTGGAGATTTATGTCCCCCTAGAGGTGGCCCTTCACCAATGACTGATGGGTTTGGACGTGGAGGTAAAAATACCCCCATCCCCTGCCTCTGAGCGAGACAACCCCAGGGCTCCCCCACAGGACTGAGTCCAGGATGCTCTCCAGGGGGCCCTGTGGGAAATTGCACCCAGCCTCTTCCCACACCCACTTCCCCACTCCCCGACTAAGTCTTTCCTGGGAGCATCTTGCAGTAAATCTCACTGGAGAGATTCTTATCAGAGGCAGTGCGCTTATGCAGAAGCAGATAGGATGGAGGCTGGGACATCCTGGTCGGGCCATCGCCTGCAGGGCATCCTTCCACCTTTACAAGGCCATTTGCACTCATTCTCTAACTAACCAACTGCAGCCCACTGGGGTGTGCAAAGGACAGTTCATCCCGTTGTTCTATGGGTGATGCCTTGTCTCGCCCAAATGTCATGTCTACTGGTGTTGTTAAAGCATCATGACTCATTATAGCTAATTGCAGCTCATCTTCTATCTCCCTGTCGCTCCCCACCTGGGGTGGAAGAGAGAGTGAAGATCCATGCACATTATCAAGCAGGGAGCCGTCACCCTGGCGGTGCGGCGGTGCTCAGATGGTCCCCACTCTCTCTTCTTCACCCCTCTGTTCCTGACTGGCACCTGGTAGGTACCTCCTTTCCCACCGAGGGTCCGTGACCCTGACTATGACGGGTGCTCACGGTTGCGGGGGTGATGAGGGGTGGGTGGTGCAGGCCGGGGCCCCTCACCCCAGAGTGCTTGTGGGCGCTGCTGTTTGGACGGCTTGGGTCCCGGCTGCTGGGGCGCTGGCCGCCTCTCTTCCCGCAGATGCACACTCCTGGGTGGCCGGTGTGAGGAAGAAGTGTCAGGCGGCTGATGCACACCCTGGTTCCAGGCTCCATTCTGGAAGGCCCAGCCTCCTCTGCCACCACAGGGTGACAACAGGGTGGGAACTGAAGTGGGCACAGTGGGGCCAGTCTAGCCTTTAGGTTACTGACTGTCACGGAGCCATCTGTGGGAGTCAGAAGGCCAAAGCGGTGCAGAGGGACCTCGGGAACAGCTCCTCTGGTGGTTCTCTGTGGGGTCATTTCACCCTAGGGGGGATTGGACACGTGCGGGGGCCTTTATCAGTCATCACAATACTGGGGGGAGGACACTGGTGCTTGGTGGGTGGCAGTCCAAGATGCAGTGCTTTGTAATGTGCCCAAGAGCCCTGCTGCATGAAGAATGGTGTTGTGTCCCGCACAAATCACAAGTGTCCCAGCAGACTTTCCTATGGGTGGAAAACCTGTTTAAAATAATCTGAGCCTAGAACCGAACCCCATTTTACATATTAACACACAGTATTTTTTTCATACACTTTAACATACGCTGGATCTCCCAGGAATGCAACCACAATCACAATTCAGGAGTGATTGTCCTTTGTTTTGTGGCAGGTTTTTACCAAGAGTGTTCACTGCTCCAGACAATCACATCTCGGAACGTGAGGCTGCTCGTGGTACTCGAGCTGCCGCTATAGCAGAACGATGTCAACCTGTGTTTAGAAATGCCACGCTGGTAGCGAGCCTACACACAGGCGTCCTATGACCCCTTCATCATGTTCTCTAGTGGAGATTCACCTGGGCATTTACATATTAAAATGTTGTGTGAGGGCCGGCCCGTGGCTCACTCGGGAGAGTGCGGTGCTGATAACACCAAGGCCACGGCAGAGTCTGTGGGACACTCCTTGGAAGAGTTTGATAAGGACTGGTGTTAATTCTTCTTTAAACATTTGGAAGAATTCACCAGTGAAACCACCTGGTCCGGGATTTTCTTTATTGGAAGAGCTTTGATTATTAACTCATTTCTTTGCTTGTTACAGGTCTATTCAGATTTTGTATTATTTCTTGTGTCCATTTTGGTAGATTGTGTCTTTCTAAAAATTTGTTCATTTCATCTAGGTTATTTAATTTGTATGCATACAATTGTTCATAGTATTTCTTTATAATTATTTTTATTTTTGCCAGATCAATGGCATGACCTCTCTTTCATTTTTGATTTTATTAATTTGAATCTTCCTTTTTTTTTTTTAAGTCAGTCTAAGCTAAAAGTTGTCAATTCTGTTGAACATTTTAAAGAATCAATGTTTGGTTTCATTGATTTTTTTCTCTTGTTTTTCTATTCTTTATTATGTTTATGTCCACTCTAATCTTTATTATTTACTTCCTTCTGCTTGTTTTTATCTCCTTTGTTTTTGAAGGATAATTATGATTAATATAGAATTTTTGGTAGAGAGTCTTTTCCTTTCAGCATTTTGAATATAATCATCCCATTGCTTTCTGGCCTCCATGGTTTCTGATGAGAATCCACTGTTAATCTTATTGAGGATCACTTGTAAATGATAAATTGGTTCTCTCTTTCTGCTTTTAAGACTGTTCCTTTTTGTTTGAATTTTGGAATTTTGATTACAATGTGTTTGGTTGTGAGTCTCTTGGGGTTTATCCTGCTTAAACCTCATGAGCTCCTTGGATGAGTAGATAAATGTTTTCCAATTTGGGTAAGTCTGTGGCCATTATTTCCTCAAATATTCTTTTTTTCCCCTTTTTCTCTCTTGCTTCCTGCATATGTTGGGATACTTGGTGTTGCACCACAGATCTCTGAAGCTATTTTCACTTTTCTTTATTCATTTTTTCTTTCTGGTCCTCAGACAGGATCATCTCAACTGATGTTCAAGTTTGCTTATTCTTTCTTCTGCTAGCTCAAATCTGCTGCAGAGCCCCACTAGTGAATTTTTCCTTTCAGTTATTGTGCTTTTCAACTCCAAATTTTTTTTTTCTCTCTCTCTTTTTTCTTTTGGGGCTGTCCAGCACAGTGATTGAACCCTGAACTTTGGTGTAATCATTAACTCTAGAATTTCTATGGGTTCCTTAACTTTTTTTCTTTTTATTAATATTCCTATTTGATGAGACATTTTTTTCATACTTTCCTTTAGTTCTTAAACATGCTTTTCTTAATTTTCTGAACATATCTATAATAACTGACTTAAAGTCTTTGCCTAGTAAGTCCAACATCTGGGATTCCCAAGAACAATTTGTATTGACAGCTGTTTTTCCAGTGCAAGGGTCATGTTTTACTGTTCCTCTGTCCATCCCATAATGTTTTGTTTAAACAGAATATTTACAAAAATGTAATTGTGGCAACACTGGAAATCAGACTTATTCTTCCTCCCCAGGGTTTGTTGTTGCTGCTGTTTGTTTACTAACTTTCCTGGATAAATTCTTTAAAGTTTGTATTTCTTTTTTTTTTTTTTTTTAAAAGATGACCGGTAAGGGGATCTTAACCCTTGACTTGGTGTTGTCAGCACCACGCTCAGCTCATGATGGTGTCTCTTGGAGTCCAATCATCTGAATCAACCACCTCTTTCTCTCCCAAACCCTCCTTTCTTATAGGAGAAAACTGAGACCTGGGAGGAAAGGAGCCCATTCAGTCTCAGGGTGGATGGAAACAGAGATGTGTACTTCCTTGGTCTGGCTGTAAAGCCACTGGTGAGTTCAATCATTTGGAAGCTGTGCTTGAGGAAGCAAAATCATGGATATTTCTGAACTAGCTGGACCATGAGGTGGATTGTAGTTCATACTGTACAGATATTTACTCAGTGATTTGGATTGAGTGGCAAGAACGGGAATATCTTATACTGATTTCCCACCTGGAAGGACCATTTGCTCTAGGAAAGCGGATGTGTATTCCTGACAGTTGGTAACTCTGGGCAACCTGAGGGCGGGGCAGGGGCTGAGTTGTTACTGTGGCAGGTGACAGAGAACGATTGTGGAGTAAAGGAATGATAATGTTTCTGAAAAAGCCCAGCTCGATCCTGAGCTAGAGGGGATGGTCAAGCTGTTCTGTCACAGCTGCCCTTGGCCTTGTTCCTCCGACCCTGTTCCTGCTGTATGTAGCTCCCCCCTTACAGTAGATAGTCACCAGAGATGGTCCCCACAGTGACCCCTGCCCCCTGGTATTCCTGCCCAGCTGCCCTTGGCCTTGTTCCTCCGACCCTGTTCCTGCTGTATGTAGCTCCCCACTTACAGTAGATAGTCACCAGAGATGGTCCCCACAGTGACCCCTGCCCCCTGGTATTCCTGCCCTTGTATGACCCCCTTCTGTTGAGTACAGGCTGGTTCTGTGTGCACCAATAGAATACAGCAGACATGACTGTGTGCCTTGCAAGGCTAAGCCAGAAGGAGCCTTCCAGCTTCCACCTGGCTCTCTGGTAGTGCACGCTCTGGGGGCAGTCAGCACCACGTGAGAAGTCTGACTGCTCTCAGACTGCCATGCTGTGAGGAAGCCCAAGCTAGCCACATGAAGAAGCCTGGACGGGAGAGAGAGATCCGGCCAGGCCCTGCTATTCTAGCCATCCCAGCTGTGACATAAGACATGTGAGTGAAGACACTACCCTGGACTTGTAGCCCAGCTGAGCCTTCAGATGACTCCAGCCCCTGCTGCCACCTAACTGCAATTATACGAGGGACCCAGGCCAGAACCATCCACCCAGCTCAACCCAGGCAGCTGTATAGACCCTTGAGAGAGAATAATAAAATTCATAAAGTTATTATGTTTTGGGGTGGCTTGTGCTGCTGCTGTTGCCTGGGCCTGGACCAGGACTCCAGGGTGACATGAAGGTTTCAGATTCAGCTTTCTCATGAGCAGGACAGAAGTCAGGCTGCCTCTCAGAGCCCAAAGAGTCCGTGTTTCCTCTGAGATGGCCTCCCTGCCCCTCCCTTCCAGACAGTCTCCTTCCACATCAAGTTACTCTCAGAACTCACCCCTGGCCTTGGTTTCTGACTGTCTCCCAAGAGGTGGGGTCAGGAAGGCCCAGAGTACCTCTGGGGACCCACAGTGGGTGGGAACAGGGCTGCCTCCAGGCCCCTCACTATGCAAACTGTTAGTGCTGGAGGCAAGATGATCACAGACATTGAGAGTAAGTGTCTAGACGCTCAGATAGAAATTTGACATGGCCATGGCATCTAAGCTTGTCATCCATGGACTTGTCTCCTTGAACAGGGAATAGACCAGTTTGGGTTTGACAACTCATAAACTGTGTCACATGCGACCTGAGTGGCATCCTGATTACATGCAGTAGGACCACTTGTTGCCCATGATGGACAGCTAGTTTGAGAAGCAGAGTCCAAGCCTGTTCTGGGCATTTGTGCATTTATGCTTTGGGAGGAGCCACCATGGCGTCATATATGCCATTGGTGAGCGCAGTGTGGCTGAATCTCAACTCCCACGCTCACAGACTGCACAACTGTCTATGGTAGCTATGAGTGGAGGCTTGCCCCCGTGGTAAGGACTTGAGCAGCCTAAACCTCTTCTTCCTCCTGCAAGCTAGACCTTTGGGGGCTCAGGGCTTGCATCGCACAAGAAATCTGACATCTTGTCTCAAGGCAAACAGCTGGAGGATTCTCAGACTTTGCATGTCTTTTTGTAAAACCATCTGGTGACATCAGCCTCTGGGAATCAGTGGCTTGAATTTCACTTAAATGCACAAGACCTCAAGTAGCAAATTCACTTAGGCCAGGATTTTTGGAATATCTCAGGAAGAGTCAGAAAGCTCAGTGGACCCCAAGCACTTCCAGAGGCTGGGAGCCAGCTGGCTTTGGCTGACTGGGAGGCGGCCCCCCCAGCCTGTTGCACCTGGGGTTGTTTGGGGGAAATGCCAGGTCTAGGGTGGGTCATTCTCAGCGGCTCCAGAGTTTGGCCTTGGAGGTCTGTTGCTCCATGGTTAATTAAGTCCTGGCATACAACTCAGACCAGCCCACCTCCCAGGAGGGTGTCCTCATAGCCAGGGCAGGAGGCTCCAACTGGAGGAGCACTTTCCCTGGGGCCCCCTCACTGCCGGCCTGCTGGGGCCCAGCCTGTCTGCAGCAGACCGGGGTGGGCTTGGGAGGACTTGCCCATGGCTCCCTTAAGATTTTTGATAACTTTGGTGAGAGAATTGCTTTCTAAACAGCTTTTTACTTAAATAACTTAGTATAAAAACACATACTCATAGGGACCATTTATTAAATATCTTCTTGTGATAGCTGCAGTGTTTGGTCTTACCAAAAACTCATCTTAATTTCATAACTGCTCAGTAAGAAAAATAGGTGTAGTGGGCAGAATCATGCCAGCCCCCAGCCCCCAAGATAGTCATGTACTAATTCCCAGAATTTGTGAATCTGTTACCTTAAACGGCAAGGAAGAATTAAGATTGCTAATCAGCTGACCTTGTGATAAGAGAGTATTCTGCATTATCTGGGTGGATCTAACGTAATCATTAGGTCCTGTAAAGCAGAAGAGGAGGTCAGAGTTACAGAGAAGCTTTGAAGACACCACCCCGCTGGCTTTTTAGATGGAAGGGGACCACGGGCCAAGGAATGCGGGCAGTTCGTAGAAGCAGGAAAAGGTAAGAAAACAGACTCTCCCCTACAACCTCCAGAAAGAAATGCGGTCCTGTAGACACCTTGATTTTAGTTCTGTGAAATCCGTTTCAAACTTCTGACGTCCGGAACTGTAAGATAATAAATTTGTCTTGTTTTAAGCTACTGCATTTGTGGTAAGTTGTTACAACAGCAATAGAAAAAAAATATGCTGGCATTCAGAGAGGCTTAGTGACTTGCCCAGGATGGCACAGCACTGAGATGCAATCCCAGGTGGGATTGCAATTAGGAGCTGAAGACATCTGGTCACATAGCAGGGAGAGTGTGGTGTCTGTACCAGATCCCTCAGAGGGTTTGTTGGCAAGGTCTCTGGTGGCATACTATAGGGCTCTAGCCTGGACTTGGGCCCTGTCACCAGCTGGGTGCCTGACAGAGATGAAGCCAGCTAATCAGATCTGCAGAATGTATTGATTCGCTAGGGGGTTCCCAAGAACTGTGGCCCGACGACAGTGCCAGGCACACTCTCCACAGGGGCTGGGGGGCCTGGCTGAAGCCAAGTAGTCTGAGCCCACTGGAATCTGCTGAGGGGGTTGGGGGGGAACATGTGACCTGTCTGGGTAAGTGATTGCCTTCATCTGCAATCTCAGGGTATCTTTCCAACATACAGTCATCTTTGCAAGGAGCCTGCAGGCATTTGATCACCAGGCTATAGCCGAGTGAGGTGCTCAGTGTTGGAAGGCCACCCAGAGTGGTGAGCTGGACCTGGGCGGGGTTCAGGTTGGGAGCACTGTTGAGAGCCCTGGGACAAGGGGGCCCTCTGCCTGCTAGCAAGCTGCCTCCCCTGGGTGGTGGCCATGCGACCCTCCAGGAAGCCAGTGCATCAGCAGTTCTACTCTGCTCAGCCTCTGCTCGGAAGAGCTCCCCCACTCCCACTAAGAGCCCAGAGAAAGGGCTTCACAGGACCTATCCCTCATGGCTGGGCCCTGCACCCTTCAGGCAAAAGCTGCCTTCCCAGCAAGGCCTTCCCTGGCCAGCTGGACTCAACTTCACCCTCTGCCTCACTGCAAACATTTCATGTCCCTTTTTCTTGCTTTGTTTCCCTTCTTAGCATTTGTACCACCATTTGCTATGGGCCAAATCTATCTCCCCAAAATTCATGTGTTGAAAGCTTGACCCCCATTGTAACAGTTTAACAAAGATGGGAAATCCAGTCATGGTATTTCAAAGGTGGGGCCTCTATGAGGTGATTAGATTGTGAGGACTGTGCCCTTGTGAATGGATGGATCCATTCATGAAGTAATGGGTGTGGTTCTCATGGCTGTATAAGGACTGCCAGTGAGAAGGTTAGCTCTCTTGCTCAGCCCATTCTCACCATGTGACACCCTGTGTCACTGTAGAGAGTCACCACTATAAGAAGGCAGCTCTCATCAGATGTGTTCCCTGGATTTTGGACTTCCCAGCCTCCAAAACTGTAAGCAATAAATTTTATTCCTTTATAAATTACCCATTTACCAGTATTCAGTTACAAGCAACAGAAATGGGCTAATATACCATCTAACCTATTTATATTTTACTTATTTATCTTGTTTATTGTGTGTCTTCCTCCCTAGAATATAAGCTCTAGAGGACAGGGACTTTGTCCCCCTTGTTCACTGTGGTGTCCCCAGCACCAAACACAATGCGTGGTGCAAGACAGGTGCTCAAAATGTATTTGTTAAATGAATGAATGAGCCTACTTCAGAGGAGTCAGAAGGGCTGGTTAGGTCAGGGGCTGGTTTTCTCATAAAGCCACTAGTGGCAAAGTAGTCTTCTAGGAGGTGGGCAGAGGTGGCTGTGAGCTGAGGATTAGATGAGAACCGGACATGGTCCCAGCTCCATCTCTGGCAGCTCCCAGCTGTGCAAAGTGGGGCAGATGACAGTTTTTCCAGTTCTGTTGTCTGCAGGATACGGATGACACAGCTGGCCTCAGGGGCATTAAGGGCCTCTAGCTACTTTCCACTGAGGGTAGCAGGGGTTCTTTGGAGTTTGAGAGGACTTGTCTGTGTCCTCCAGTTCTGAAGGAGCAGAGCAGCCAGCAGTGTGGATCAGGTGTGGGTAATGGGCCATGGTGTGGAGGGGCTGGGGTCCCTGGGAGAGAGGTGAGTGAAGTAGCTGACTCTGGAAATCCCAAAGGGAAGGACTGCTCTGGAAGGTCAGGTCCCCCGGAAAGCAGACGCTGGATGGAGGCATGTGTGCAGGAAGTTTAATGGTGACACTCTTGGGATCAATACTTTGGGGGGAGGGACAGCTTCACGGAGGGACAGAGGGAGGAGCTGGGTGGTTGCAAGACCTCAGCTAAACCTCTGACCTCCAAAGCTGTGGCTAGGCTGTCCTAGCCCTGCTCCCGTCAATCACTGGGCTCAGGCTGCCCCAGGAAAGGCCTGGCCTAGAGTGAGGCACAGTTTTCAGCAGAGGGTAATGCCAGTCACCTTGCCAGCAGTTGAGGGGTGACCCTTCAGACCTTAAGGAGACTTTGGGCTGAATAGCATAGAGTCCACTTCAGTAGGCAGTTAGGGCAGGGCCAAAATCAACTGTCCTTGCTCCACTGGGGCCACTGGGACCCTCCAGCCTGTGACATTGGAGCCTGTAGCCATGGCCCTCCAGTCCCCTTCCCATTCTTTCTCTCCTCCCTCACCTTGTGGGCATCTGCAGGGCAGCAGATCCTCACATACAATGGCCAAGGAAGAGAAGCAGGGGCTAGGCCAGGTGTGGGTGGCTGGGGGAGGAGGGGAAGGAGGTGGAGGCAGACAGCAGGAAGGTGGAAACTTCTGTGAAGGTCAACAGGCAAAGTGTATGGCAGGAAAGGCAGCGGCCTGCACTCGAGGACCCCAGCTCTGCCGCTTGCCTGCTGTGTGGCTTTGGGAAATTCATCTCCCTCTCTGATCTTTGGCTTCCTATTCTAAACAATGGGAGCTTGGGGCTGTGGGGAGAATCAAAGGAGATGTGGAGGTGAAGGAGCATTGTGGCATGTAGACAAGGTCACGGGAGACCTCTGCGGGTCTCCAGAACCTTCACAGGCCCACCGTGTGCAGGAGCCGTAGTCTGCCAGGCTGTGTTGCTGCAGGTTGTACTTGGAGGCCTGCCTGGGGTTGGTGGGAGCCTGCCCCCCTCCTCGGTCTCTCTCCCTAGGAGATGACCAGGGGGTGCTGGAGGAGGATTCTTTGCTGAGAGTGAGCAGGTGAGCACACAGCTGGAGAGGTGTATAAAGGCAGAGCCCAGGAAACAAAACCTGGGTCCCCCCAAGGCCTGCACAGCCAACACAGGGCTGCTGAAAACAGCAATTATGAGCTGTGTTATTAAAAGCTGCAGGATTTTAATTAACAATGGAATTACCTGGTGGTGGGACCAGTGAGGGAAGGGATAATGATGGATTGCTGGAGGGCGGTTCGGGCTGTCCTTCCAGCCCCTCCCAGCCCTGCTAGGCTTGGAAAGGCTGGATTTCCAGCCGCTAATGAGGAGCGTCTGCGGAGAACTCAGGGGACGCCAGGCAGAGGGAGGAGCCGTGTGTGCTCTTAGGGGCTACCCTCTACCCCAGTGCTGGCAAGGCTGGGTGCCACCAGGGTGATGTGGTCAGATGTGAGTGTTTGCAGGGGAGCCCAGCAGAACCCAGGGACCCCTGGCTACAAGGGCCTGTGGGAAGGAGGCTGTGCCCTTCCCCCCAGGGGTATCCCCTGCCGGGCCTCTTGGCGTACAGCAGATTTCCAGGTCCCATCCCAGATGCAGGTTGATGGGTATGCTGGAGATTCTCATCACATTCAAATTTCAAAACCGATGAACCTGAGGCCATTGGTTTTCAAAACTTTTTTTTCCTCCTTGCTTCAAATGAAATCTTACCAGGCAGGTAAAGAATCCAAGAGATCAACACCAGAGTGCAGGGTCAAGGCCAGGCGGGGGCTCTCAACCCTCCACCCTTCCCACTTGAGGCAGCAAAGGGCCTCTGAGGTTAGACGAGGCAGTTCCATCCCCACCTCCAGCACCTTTTCCTTCTCCATCCAGCACCTGGGTGGCTTTGGTGGTGGCTCCGATGGTAGCCCGAGGTCTTCGGGACTGGACCAGACAAGGCAGGAGCTGAATTCCTACAATGTAAGAAGGTTCGGACCCAGGAAGGACAAACTGAAAAGAGTTTTCTGTCTGACACTCAGGGATGAGAGTGGGCTCTGGACCCTGACTCCCTGGGTCCAAGTCCCCAGCTCTGCCATGGACTCCCTGGTGTTGGGCAAGTTACTACACCTTAAAGGACAAACTGAAAAGAGTTTTCTGTCTGACACTCAGGGATGAGAGTGGGCTCTGGACCCTGACTGCCTGGGTCCAAGTCCCCAGCTCTGCCATGGACTCCCTGGTGTTGGGCAAGTTACTACACCTTGCGTGCCTCAGTTTCCTCAGCTGTGAAATGAGTGTGAGGCAGGATTCTGAGGCTCTTCCTCGAAAGGTAATGTCAAGACCTTGGGGTCTTGTTAGCTTATGGAATGTTCTAGAACTCCTTTCAGGAACAGGCGTCTACATGGGCCAAGCTTTTAGAACTGGGTCTGTTGTGTGGTAAGTGGTTGGGAAATGTTCCTGAGGAGTTCCCAGGAGGTTGGAAATCTTCCTAGGACAGACCAGCTTGGAGCCACTTGACAGAGCATGTGAGGCTCCTGCCTAGAGACTGTCCCGGAGGCCAGCAGAGGAGACTCAGTTGGAGGCAGCCTCTGTGTTCCTGCACTCTTTGTCCCCCTCCGCTGCTCCTCAGCAGCTCCTGTGTGGTCAGGATGGATGGACTGTTCCCTGGGCTTCTCCTGCATAGTCTAAGTGGACAGACCTTCCTTTAGGGCCTGGTCTTGCCTGGATGGACAGATTATTTGTTCAACTCTTCTTGGGTAGTCCAGGTGGACAGATTATTCTTAGTTTCTCAATTTTGGCCCATCCTTTGAGGTCTGGATTAGGTATTTGATGAATTGGTTGATGAGACATTAGCTCAGTTCTGATGTCCCTGGCATCAAGCAGCTCTTGGGGTTAGATTCATAATTGATGTTTAATAAAAATGCATTGAATGACTCACAAAAGGAGTGGAGTTAGGAGTGCAGGTAGCTCCTAGGACATTTACTGGCTACATAGAACTTTAATTTCATTGGAGTAACTGGAAATTGTGCCTGGAACCATTGGGTCACTGCAGTTGTGAGTTCGGTACTATTACAAGAATACAAGGAGCATTAATTAGCACTTTTTTGTTTGCTAGGAGCTTTTATGTTATTCCATTTGATCGTCTGAACTGGTATTCTTCTTTCTATTTTACAGATGAGATACTGGGGCACAGAGGCACAGACCATTTTGCTCAAGGTCCAACCCCTTCCCAGATGTACTTAAAGCACTGGACAAATAATTATTGAATAGATATTGGTGGCAGAGGATAAAAGAAGATGATATATAACCAATCCTCGTTATTCATGGATTCTGTATGCGCAAATTCGCCTCCCCACTGAAATTTATTTGTAACCCCAAGTTTACTACTAATGGTGCTTCAGCTGCCATTCACAGACATTTGCAGAGTGGTAAATAATTTTAGTCACCTGATGTGCATATTCCCAGCTGAGCTTGAACAAGGTGATGTCTGCCTTCTTGTTTCAACCTCATAGAGAGATGACCAGAGGTGGAGACAGCAGAGGACGCTGTAGTGCAGGAAGCTCTGGTTCTGGGGCCAGCTGGACAGGGTTTGAGCCCCAACTCTGGCACCTGTTAGTGCGCTGGTCCTAAGAGAGTTGCTTCACACTTCTAAACTTCATTTACTCACTTCACTTTTCTCTTTAGTAAAATAAAGAAAATAGAATCTACCAAGGTGAGTTGTTTTTAGAATTTTAGATTATAATCTCTCTGAGGGGTGTGTGTGTGTGTGTTGTGTGTACACAAAT
>NW_007732882.1:25840-26984 GCF_000696425.1 Galeopterus variegatus | reverse complement strand
TGTGGCTCACTCGGGAGAGTGCGGTGCTGATAACACCAAGGCCACGGGTTCGGAGCCTATATAGGGATGGCCGCTTTGCTCACTTGGGAGAGCGTGGTGCTGACAACACCAAGGGTTAAGATCCCCTTACCGGTCATCTTTTTAAAAAAATAAAAATAAAAATAAAAAAATAAAATAGTTGAAAATTTTATCTACAGATTCAGAAATTCCAAATGAATTGCCACAGGAAAAACTCAAGAAAATATGCATTCAAACACATCACTGGGAAACTGCAGAACTCCAAGGAAAAGGAGTGAACAAAGAGCAACGACTGCAAAGGACCTACAAAAGAATGGCAATTAGTTTGACAGCTGTCTTCTCAACAGCCACAAAGAAAGCTAGAAGACAGCAGGTTATACAATATTTTCAATGGGCAGATATATAATAACTTCCAACTATTAGCAGAGAAGCCAGAACGATCATTACAAAAACGTATGTGAATGTAATCCTGCTTGAAATCCTGCAGTTGTTCCTCATTTTGCTCAGTCTTTACAGTGGCTACATGCTCCATGTGATTTGGTTCCTGTGACGTCCCTGACCTCCTCTCATGCTGCTCTTTCTCTCACACACTCTGTTCCATCCACTCTAGCCTCCTTACTCTTCCTTGACCTTGCCAAGAACCCTCTCATCTTAGGACTTTTGCTCCTGCATTTTGCACCACCTGCAACACTCACCCCTCAGGTATTCACAGGTGTTTGCCCACATGTCACCTTCTCAATGAGGTCCACTTTCACCCTATTTCATACTATAATAGTCTCTCTCTCTCTTTCTCTTCCCCTGCTCCCCCCTGCTGTCTCTCCTTTAGTCATTTCTGACTTCCCCTACCCTGCTGTACTTTTTCTTTTTGACTTAGATGCTTACCTTATAACATACAGGATACTTGATATGTTTGTTTTGTTTATTGTTTACTCTTCCTACCCTTATTCTAGAATGTAAGCTTCCCAAGGGCAGGATTTTTTGAGTTTTGTTCACATTTAGGTATCCTAAATGCCTAGAAATGGTCTTGGCACATAGTAGGCTTCCAAATAAGTATTTGTTTTTTTCTTTTTCCTTTTTGTCTTTTTTTTTTCATGACCGGCAACGGATCGCAACCCTCAGTGTCGCG
>NW_007732882.1:23513-24919 GCF_000696425.1 Galeopterus variegatus | reverse complement strand
GTGTTGCGCCCGCCCCTCGCTCAGCCAGTGAGCGGCCGGTCTGTATGTGGGATCCGAACCCTCAGCGGGAGTGTCGCCGCGCTCCCAAGCGGCGCACTGTAGCAGTGCGCCACCGGGCCGGCCAAATAAGTATTTGTTGAATAAATCAACTCATTCCATATTCAGCTTGAGTGTGAAATAAAGACATTTTCAGATAAACAAAAACCCAGCCAGATCTTTATGAAAGGAAATTTGGCTGTATTTGAGAAATGAATATGATCTTGGGTAAAAAGACTAAGATCTTGGGTAAAAAGACTTCACTAAGAAATGTGAAGCAGATAAGCATAAAGGTGAGAATAAAAATAAACATTGACTGCATACAATAATAATAATGTCTCACCTGTGTGTGGGAAACAGTTTAATGCTCAAATACTGATCAAAAATAGCATGTAAATTAGAAGGAGAGTGATTTATGTTAAAAAGTATTAGGGTTCCCATGTTTTTCAGGAGGAGGAAGTTACTTAACTTTAGAATTTAATAAATATATGTGTTAAAATTGCTAGCGTAATGGCTAAAAGAAGAGACATATAATACATAACTCACAAACTAGTGGGGGCAAGGAGAGGAATAAAAGAAAAAAAAAACTAAACTAAAAACTTCAATCCATCATGGTGGGATGTATTCTTATTTATCAAATATTTCCTGTATTAGTCTGATTCTCTTGCTTATAACAAAATACCTGTAACTGGGTAATTCATAAGAAAACAAAGTTTATTGCTTACGGTATTGGAGGCTGGGAAGTCCAAAGTCCAGGGAAAACATCTGGGGAAGGCCTTGTTGGTGGTGACAGTGACGCAGGGGGTCTCATGTAGAAGACGGTGGAGCAGAGAGAGAGACTCTCATACACTCTCCTTTTAAAGCCCTCAGAACCAGGCCCATGGCCACCATTATTAATCCATTCACTAGAGCATGGTCTTACAGTCTAATCGAGTCTCTTCAAGTCCCCACCTTTCAATTACCATGGTAGGATTTCCCACCCTCAATGGTCACAGTAGGGATTAAGCTTCAGTGATTTGGGTGGACCATTCAATCCACTGCATTCCCTCTGCCTACCTTCTTTCCATGGGAGGTGTTTTTTAATGAAGAATTACCACGTTAGTTAATAAAACTAGCTTCAACAAATTTCAAAGAATGTGTATCATAAGACTATATTCTAGGACTATGATAAAATTCACTCAGAAATCAACGATAAACAGATAACTGGAAAAATAGTATACATGTGGAAGTTAAAAAAGAAAAATTTCTCAATCTATTAGTCAATCAAAAATTATCTGGAACTAAACTGACAGTGAAAATACTATAAAAATTGTGGGATGCAGTTAAAGCAGTAATTTAGAGAAAAATTTATAGCCTAAAATAATTACTTT
>NW_007732882.1:21082-21889 GCF_000696425.1 Galeopterus variegatus | reverse complement strand
AAAAAATAAAAAAATAAAGTACCTAAAATTGTAACAGTTGGTAAATCTAGGTGAAGAGTAGTACAGGTCTTCATTATACTATTCTTTTAACTTTTCAGTTTATTTTAAAGCTTTTAAAATAAAACTTGGGGAAAAGCATAAACTACAAAAATGTCTACCTGTTATACCTGCTAAAATCTTTCAGAAAATGTAGTTTTAAAAAGGTAGTATTCATCACACAGCGTATACATATATTGAAATATTACTCAGTACCCCATAAATATGTACAGTTATTATATGTCAATTAAAAATAAAGATTTAGAAGGTAATATTTATAATAACACAAAAATATACAGGTTAAAGCCCTTTATGGAGAAAAATACAAATGAGATTCAAAGACATTTAAAAGGACCTGAGTAAATGAATAGATAAACCATGTTCTTAGATAGGGAGACTCAACATTGTGAAGATGTCAATTCTCTCTAATTTACAGATTCAATACAATTTTAATTAAAATCCCGCAGAGCTTTTGACAGAACTTGACGATCTGACTAACTTTTATATGGAAAAACAAAGGGGTAAGTATGACAAGACTCTGGCTATGCCCAAGAGAAACGAAATGGAAGCGTTTGCCTTTCCAGATGTTGAGACGGGCTGACACGCAGACCAATGAAACAGAACGGGGAACCCGGAAAGCAGTTCCCACATACGGGAAACGATGCTTTACAAAGCAGACATCACAGATCAGAGAGGAAAGGAGAGACTATTCAGTAAATGGGGCTTGGTTATTCAAATACCTTGGAACCAGTAAAATTGGGTCCTTATCTC
>NW_007732882.1:15871-19694 GCF_000696425.1 Galeopterus variegatus | reverse complement strand
CAACACCAAGTCAAGGGTTGGGATCCCCTTACCAGTCATCTATTTTTAAAATAAATAAATAAATAAAAAAAGATAATCAACCCCACAGAATAATGGGCAGAAGACAGAAACAAGCGTCTCCCAGAAGAGAACATGGTTCATAAGCCTTATAAAAATGCTCAACCAAGTAGCCAAGGAAATGCAAATTAAAACCACAATGAGATATAATTTCATATCCCCCAGAATAGCAAAAATTTAAAAGTTACCCCATCCCAATGGTTGTCAAAAATGAGGAACAATGGGCAGTTTTATCCACTGCTGATGGGCATACAGGTGGTCCGCCAGTGCCGTGCAACATATGCAACTCCTGGGTCCCATGACCCAGGAGTCCTGGTCCTCCTTACGTACCTTGGAGATGTTCTCCCACTTACACGAGCACCTCAAGATATGTCTGTAACGACAATAGAGCCCAAACGTCCAGGAACACTAAAGTAAATAAAAAACAAATAAAACAAACAAGTAAAAAATAAAGTCAGTCAATAAATCATGGTATATCCATTGGATGGAATGCTATAGAGAATAAAAACAAATTAAATACAGCAGCACACATCAATGTAAATGAATCTCCCAACAATATTTAGCCAAAGAAGCAAGTCACACATGAATATATATAATACAAGTTCATTTATGCTAAAGTTGCAGACACGCAGAATGAAAGAACATGTCATTTCAGTATGCATATGTGGGTGGTTTTAAACAAAGGGAATAATTAACCTGAAATTTGGGACAGTGGCAACCACCAGGGGCACACAGGGGGCTTCTGAGTTTCTAGGAATACTATATTCTAGATCTTAAGCCAGGGAGGTGGGTACCTGGGTGTTTAGTTAATGATTATCATATAAACTGTACCTGTGCATTTAATATACTCTGTGTATATCTGAAATATTTCATGGTAAACATTGTCGAACCAAAAGCCTCAGACACGGAACTTCTCCGTGGTCATGAGCCTTCATCTGGCTGCAAGGAGTGGCCTGGCCCATGGGAATAAAGAGCTTCTTTCTAAACAGATAAATCAGGATGGCACCAAAATCGGCTTGGTTCATTAGTGGGAAAAAGAAAAAAATTGGTCCTGTTGAATCGGTATTTCTTCCAGATGGTATTCATTTCAGGAGACAGTCTGAGCCTCATCACTGTCTCTCATTTGCTGAAACAAATTCCCCACAGAAAAGGGCACGTTTCCATCCTGAGCTGCTGTTTCAGCAGCTGCTTTTGCGGTGGCTCCTTTTTCGCCGTGGGCTCTGTTTTGCTCTCCCCTACCTCCTGTTGCTCTTCCTCTCTCTCTTTTTTTTTTTTAGAGTCTCAGATCTGGAGGAGAGCCTCATCCCATGCCTGAATCCTGCCAACTCCATCCCAGCCAGGTGGACGTGCCGCCTGTGCTTACACACCTCTCCTGACAGGGAACTCACTCCTCCAACCGGGCTTCCTTATTGAACCCAGATGCAACTCCCTGCAGCAGCGACCCATTGCTGATGGCTCAGCAGTCTGGGGCCCCAGACCACAGTCAGTTGACCTCCCCTTCCTTGGCTATTCTGCAGATGTTTGCCAACAGCAGTAGGGTCCCCCCTTACTTCCACCCCCCAAGTCCTCTCCTTCCAGGAAACTTCTTTACTTTCTCCATTCGTTCTTCAAACCACATCACTGTGGACCTCTCTGAAACCAGCTCCAACCCCTCCTGTGCACATACCAATGTGGAACTTGATGAGCACCTGGGGAATGTATTTGTCACAACTGGGGTGGGCTTAGACAAGAGGAGGGGGTGGGACAGGGTGGGAATCAGTGGCCAGAGGAGCTTGGGGTCTGGAGGGATCTTGGAGCAATGGACCAATACACAGGCTGGCCTCCTGGGGCCGCGGGGGCACCAGACTGGCTGGGCAGCGGAAACATCTCTGAGGATTCTTGGAGGCCCCATTCATCTACCTCCTTTACCCCTCACTCAGTGCAGACATTAGCCCCCCACTCACAGGCTGCCTCTCTCTCCGCCACCCTGGTGGCCTCCGAGCCTGTGTGTCACCCATCCCACACCCTGACCAGCAGTGCCTTCCTCTCCACTCCACTCAGCCACTTCCCCCAACAGTCATGCCTTGGCTTAGTCATCAACCAGAATGTGACCCCAACATTAAAAAATTTTTTAAATAAAAATTAAATTTTAATCAAATTAATAAATGCACTTGGGTCAAGAAATAAGATCTCACAGAAGGGCTTAGACAATGGAAAGTGGGAGAACCCTGTTTTGCTCCTTCCTGCCCATGTCCCCTTCCTGCAGAGACAGCCGTTATCACTATAGATGCTCCTTGACTTATGATGGGGTCACATCCCTATGAAGCCATCGTAAGTTGAAAATATCATTAAGTCGAAAATGCACTTATTAACACAGCCGACTGAACATCGTAGCTGAGCCTAGCCTGTCTTAAACATGCTCAGAACACTTAACATTAGCTGCAGTTGAGCAAAATCATGTAACACAAAGCCTATTTGATAATAGTGTTGAGTGGCTCACATCTCCCTGGTGGTCTCATGGTTAGGATTTGGCACTCTCAGCCCCACAGCCTGGGTTCAATTCCCAGTCCCTGGAAAATATACATTCCTTTAACTCAGAAAAAAAAAAAAGTGTTGACGATCCCATGTAATTTACTGAATACTGGGCTGAAAGTGAAACAGAATGTCTGCATGGGTACTCGAAGTACAGCTTCTATGAAATGCAGACGGCTTTTGCATCATCGTAATGTTGAAAATTGTAAGTCGAACCACCATAAGTCGGGGACCCTCTGCACTTGTATTTTCCTTTCAGTTCTTCCTGGAAGTTACCTTCCTATCTCTGAAGAACATCGCATATCACTTGTTATCAGCATTTTGAATTGCAAGAGATAGAAACCAACTCTGGGTAATTTCAGTAGAAAGGGCATTTATTAAAAGTATACTGGGAGATTCATAAAATCAGTGGAAGCCTGGAGATCCAGGGGGAGGGAACCCCCATAGGAAGGACATCCCAATTCACACCCCGGCACTGGCCTGGTGAAGACCCTGCTGGGCCCAGATGCTGCAGCTTGTGGTACCAGCATCCCTGATGCTGGTGGTCCCTACCACTTCTAGAAGCCTAGTGCAGCTGCCCAAGTGGCCCCCAGCCCCATGGGAATGGGGTCTGGGCAGTGTCTGCTGCTTCACCTCAGGGCCTCTGTTTCATGTCCGAGCTGGCACGTTGGATTGGCTGAGCCAGGCCAGGGAGGCTGGGAGAGCTTCTGGCATTCTCCCCCAAACAATGGGAGGGGCCCAGATGCGAAAAGCCAACAAGAATGACGTATGTTGGTATTTCTTGATTTATCAATTTTAGATGATATCTGATGACTTATTGGTCTGAGAACAGAAGATTTAACTTATTATCGCTGTCAGCCCCAACCTTTCTCCCAATAGTTACCCCATCATTTAAAATTACTCTATTCGACATCCGAAATATTAATGTTTTCCTTCCATAGTCCCATCTCCAATATTTAGAAATTTTTATATTGCTAGTACTGATGGCCCAATAAAATGTTCTCATTAGACTTTAAAACAAGGCACAGGGCTTGAGTTTTCTGTCATTTGACTTTAAAAGGAAGGTTGATTCATAATATTATCCTCTCATGTAAAATTCTATCACTTCCAAATATGTATGTTTATACACATTAAGTTTTTATTTGAGAATGTGAAAGTACAAAGTACTATAGAGACTTCAACAGCCTTGAGCTCCAGGAACAATACAGAAACAGAAGATAGTGGATGAATGAGTTTATAAGGTTCTCATTTAAGA
>NW_007732882.1:12327-15615 GCF_000696425.1 Galeopterus variegatus | reverse complement strand
CAGGAACAATACAGAAACAGAAGATAGTGGATGAATGAGTTTATAAGGTTCTCATTTAAGATGGTAAAAATGTAGAAAGACTGCTGGATTCTTGGACATCAGTTTCTTAAATGGTCCGAATCTAAACTTAGAAGAAAAGTTTAGCATTAAACACCTCAGCCTTCATGGACGAGCTTCAGCTTGCTCTTGCCAAGAGAAGAGTGCTCGAGTTACAGAAGGCATAATTAGTTTGCAGAATTCAGCCTTTTTGTAAACTTCCGATATCAAAATAGATTTTGATATATAAATGAGTTTTCTGAGATGACACTGCCTCTACTTCTGTAACCATTTCACCTGGGCTATCTAACCAATCCCATGAATGTATCCCTATATGTGGTTATTGAAAACCCAAATAGCTGCCTTCTGAAAATTAAGTACATGTTATTTAAGGAGAAAAAAGATATTAAATTTTGAATTGAGCGTGTAGGCTCCTATCATTGTAGAGTTTCTTTTTCCACACTAGTCAATGACTTAACTTAAATTGTAAATGTTTGGGAAGGATTAGTTGTCCTACATCAAACTCATATTAAATAATTCCATCCACTCTGGAGGAGGAGGATGTGGAAGAGGTACAAGCTGGGTACTAGTTCAGACGCCTGTGAGTCACCAAAGACTGAAGTGATGTCCCATGCTGAGCTGGTTATTTCAGTACATGATAAAAATGATCTTTGAGGTAAAACAATACTGTTAACTGGAAGATCACAGGATATATCCATCATTTTTCAGAACCGATTGTTTTTACTGAAGGGCAAATAGGTTAAAATTATACTGTATGGTAATTGCATTTAGGTTCTTAAAGACAGGAATCTGTAGAGAAATTTATGTAATATCTAATTTGTCCGGATTAGTTTTCATTTGGGGAAAGAAGTTCTGAAATATCTCAAAAGCAGTTTACTTATCAATTGAAAGTCCTCCAAAAAGAGAACGACTGGGACACCGTGGTGGGTGGCAGTGGAAATGAAAAGCTCCCCGAGTCTTTTGGAGGGAATAACTTTAAAAATACTTAAATGCCTAAGTCTACTTTGTACAGTTAAAAATTAAACTTGTCAATTTTAACATTGCTGTTACATCCGAAATAAACTTATGTGATATTCTGATAAATAAAATAAAATAAAATTACTCTATTAGTAACCTTCAGAACTTTAGCTGATTCGTCCATTACTGACAACCTGCGGCACAAGACAGAAACATTGATACCTCTCGTGAATTTATGTTCACTCTTCCCTCTCTGCATCCGTCATCTGTACTTTTCCATTGCTGTGGTTGAAAATATTTGCATTCTTTAACCTTAATTATACCTTCTTTGCTTTGTCTATAGGCTGATTGTGAAAGCTGGAAATAAACAGGGCTTACATTGTTATGATCATATAAAATAGTGCTCACAGTGAAACTCGGTGGCGGTGCATGAATGCTTCCTTCTTTAGAGTCCAGCTTTTCTTTCTCTTGCAGTTTCTAAACGCTGTTCTTTTTTTTTTTTGCCTACGTTTATCACATCCTGAGTTCTTTGGATGTTTCAGGAGCGCTATCAGATCTATGCAGCGCCCGTCTTCCTGGGCTCCTTCTCACTGGCGCTTGCTAACCCACCCTCTTTGCTCACCTGGACCTTGTCATCCAGGACTTCTCTTTGTTACGTAAGTCCTGGGCTGAAACCATGTTGCCTGCATCCCATTTATTCCTCTTTCTTGATTTATTTACTTTTTTTTTACCCCCCTCTGGGAGGAATTGATAGTTAATGCACTTGCTGGGACTTTGCATGTCTAAATTTGGTCCTCAGGTTTGCTTGCCAACTTGATTGGGTGTAGAATTATAGGTTAAAAATAATTTCCCCGCAGAACATAGAAGGCGCTGCTCCATTGTTTTCTGATAGACTGTGCTGCAGACAGGAGGTCCGTGCAGCTGATTTGCAGTTCCTTTGCAGGCGGCTTGCTTCCACCTCTGTCGACCAGCAATGTTTAGGACCATCTGTTTACCACTGGTATACCCACTGAAGTTTCTACCTGCCTTCTCTTTAGTTTCATTTATCGTGCAGGATACTCAGTCAGGTCCAATCTGAAGACTCATGGCCTTCTTTTCTGGAAACTTCTTTTGTGTGTCTTTGATCATTTACTTCTTTCTGTATTCTCTGATCTCTCTTTCTGGAACCCCCAGTGTAAGCCATTGGATTTCCTCAATTGATCCTTTAGGTTTAATCTTTCATCTTCTGTCTCTTTTTTCCTCTACTTTCTGGGAGATTCCTCAACTTTAATCACTAACACTTTTATTATATTTAAAAAAATTCAAGCAAACATATTTTTAATTTCCCAGAGCTCTTTTTTGTTTACCAATTGGATCCCCCTGGAGATGTTAATTGGAATTTTTGGTAAAGTTATCTTACATCTCCTGAATTAGGTTTGTTTCCTTTGAGGGCATTTTTTTCAGGGTAAATTTTATAAACATGTAACATAACATAAAGTTAAAAGCCAGAAACAGCTGGCTTTTCAAACTCTGCAAAGCCCTAAATTTCTGGTCTCTTCCTTATTCCCTTCTATTTTGCTTATAAACCGGCCAGATCTTGCTTGACCTCATATTTTCTTGTAATATCTTATAAAATCAGCCCTTAAGAGCCAACACATTTTACTCTGTTTCCAACTACTTTCCCTAAAGATGCAGGCTCACTGGGCATGTGGTCTGTCTTCCGAGTTATTGTGTACCCAGTGCTTGCAGCATTACCACATGTTTTGCCATCTATCACAGAGCTCCCCAGCCTTCCAAACTGATATGTCTGTTCCTTTGCCATCTGCCACCAACCTCTGAGTCAATGTCACATGTTCTAGATTTTTATTATAGTGGTACCACTGCACTTTTCTGTGTGAGTTAGGGTAATGCTAGCTGCTATAATGAGTAAACCCCTATAATGGCTTGATTCAGCAGACGTTTATTTCCCAGTCACGTAGTCAGTGGGGTTCCCTAGTCGTGTCTGACTGGGAGTCTGCTTTAAGCTGTCATTCCTACCACATGTCCCACCCAGCCTCTCATTCCCATATTCTGCCATCTTGAATTGGGGGCTTCCTAGGTCAGCCTGGGTGTCGACCTTCTGCTGGCAGAAAGGGAAAGAGCACAGAGAACCACAAATGGGCGATTTTTACAGCTCAGGCCTTGAGGTGTGCACATCACCTCTTCTCACATTTATTGGCCAGAACTCAGCCACAGGACCTCAACTAGCTGCAAGGAAGGCTGGGAAATGTGTTGTAGCCACGTGCCCAGGAAGGA
>NW_007732882.1:2832-11922 GCF_000696425.1 Galeopterus variegatus | reverse complement strand
TGATTCAGCAGACGTTTATTTCCCAGTCACGTAGTCAGTGGGGTTCCCTAGTCGTGTCTGATTGGGAGTCTGCTTTAAGCTGTCATTCCTACCACATGTCCCACCCAGCCTCTCATTCCTATATTCTGCCATCTTGAATTGGGGGCTTCCTAGGTCAGCCTGGGTGTCGACCTTCTGCTGGCAGAAAGGGAAAGAGCACAGAGAACCACAAATGGGCGATTTTTACAGCTCAGGCCTTGAGGTGTGCACATCACCTCTTCTCACATTTATTGGCCAGAACTCAGCCACAGGACCTCAACTAGCTGCAAGGAAGGCTGGGAAATGTGTTGTAGCCACGTGCCCAGGAAGGACAGGAAATGGTTTTGTTGAACAACTAGCCGTCTCTGCCTCATCTGCTGTCACCAGCCTAGTCCAAGCACTGTCCTCTCTGGAAGCATCTTCCTGCCTCCAGTCTTACTCCCTGCCACTCACTTCCCATGTTGTAGCAAGCATGGTCTCTTAAAAGGGCAGATCTAACCATGTCAGCTCCAGCTTTAAAGACTTCTGTGGCTTCTCACCACCTCCAGGACAATGACTGTGCTCCTGACCATGGTCTTTCTCCGGGGCTTTGCGCCTCACACCCTGCCAACCACCCTGTCCACCTCCCAATCTTCTGTGTGCTCCTTCCAGCAATGCTGAGCCACGTGCCATTACAGAAGGCCAGGGTTTCACATCCCTGGGTCAAGAATTCTCTTCCTTCTCCTTTGCTTGGCTGTTCTGCTGTCCCTCGGTCCTCTAAGAAGGCACCGCTTCCTGCAGGGAGCCTCTGCTGACCCTGTCAGATGTGCCCACCAGCCTGCTGTGCTCACTGGGCGTGGCAATCACCTGTGGCTATGTTTTCTCCCCAGCTGACTCTCAGTTGCTCCAGCTGGAACCTGGGCTTGTTCTGTGCTGTGCCTAGAACCTACCAGGTGCTCCATGAGGGTTTGTTGAGTGAATGGGCAGAATTCCTGAGTTGTGGCTGCAGGGTCTGAGAGCTGGGGCAAGGTGTGCAGACACCACAGGGAGGGAAGGGAGAGTTGGCTGGCTGGGATGCTGGGGTGCTGGGAGTAGGAACAGCCAGGCTGAAGTGTCCCTGTGTTTCTGCCTGTCTGAAGATCTCCAAGTCATTCAGCTGCTTCCTTTTAGAGGCCTCTTTCCTTCCTCACCCCCCTGCCCCAGCTTCTCCTGCTCAGACCCAGGTCTGACCTGCTAGGGTGCCTGCCGGAGAACCCAGAGTAGGCAGTCCAATGCCTGGGGAGACAGAAGAGGTCCAAGGAGGGGCAGGGCTGGCCCTCATCCTGGTTTACTGTTGAGATTAGCTGTTCTCTGCATCTGACTATGTTGCAAAAGGGGCACTTTGGGGGATTATGAGCTTCAGGTAGAAACAGCATCTTGGTGGGGCTGGGGGAGGGCTAAGCCCTNAGGAGGGGCAGGGCTGGCCCTCATCCTGGTTTACTGTTGAGATTAGCTGTTCTCTGCATCTGACTATGTTGCAAAAGGGGCACTTTGGGGGATTATGAGCTTCAGGTAGAAACAGCATCTTGGTGGGGCTGGGGGAGGGCTAAGCCCTTCAGAGCAGGGTGTAGGAGGTTGCAGAGGACACCATCAGAGGATCTTTGAAGTCTCTGCCCTTCCCAAAAGAAGAGCATCCCATCTGGGAGGATATCTTTTAAAACTACAACCATTTTGTTAAAGTACAATTTACATACAATACAATGCACTTATTTTAAATATACAGTGAAATTGTTTTGACAAATGCATAGCTGGGTCACCACCACTGCAGTCAAGATCTAGAGCATTGGTTTCACCCCAGAAAGTTCCTTTGGGCCCCTTTGCAGTCAACCCTGGCTCTGATTTCTCTCACCAGAGGTTAGTTTTGCTGCCTTTGAACTTCAAGTAAGTGGAATCTGCAGTATGAAGCCTTTGGTGCCTGGTTTCCTTTGCTCAGCGTGAGATTTGTCGTCTTGTTGCTGGCATTCTGAACACTGCCACACCATCCAAATACGCCAGGCAGCTCCCAGCCAGCTCAAACAACCGACACCTGCCCCTGGGGAGGGAACACCACGGTGCTTCCAGGGATTGCTGATTCATTGATGCTGTTTTCTCTGTCCAGTCTGTATTATGCACCTGCTGTGTGCACTGGCTTGTGCTGGCCTCTGAAGATGTAGAGAAGGGGTGGGGTGGGATAGGGCAGGGGTTAGAATGCAGGGAAAGGGCTAGTGATCAGCTGGTGGTGGGGGCTCGGGGGAGTGACACACAAAAAAGAAGAGGAAACCTGTAGACCAGGCCCCAGGACATAGAGACACGTTCCCTAGGGGAGGGAGCCACATGGACAAAGTCAGGGCTTAGGAACTGTGATCCGGGGTGGGGGTGGGGAGGGTGGCTGATGGGGTGGATGGGGGCACCCCATGTGAGCTGCCATTTGGCTCCTGCACCTGAACGATGGGTCCCGGTCTCTCTCTCCTCTCCCCTTTCATGCCGTCCACACCTGTGCGTCTGCCTGAGCCCAGGAGCATCCACAGCAGCAGGTCTCAAATCTGAAGGAGCGTCAGTCACCTGCCTGGAGGGCTCATTCAAACACAGACTGTGGCCCCGTCTCCAGCATTGCTGATCAGCTGGTCTGGGGTGGGCCCAAGAATCCGCATTTCTAATAGTCCTGGGGGGGGGGGGCGGTGCTGATGCTGCTGGTCCCCAGACCACACTTTGAGCCCCAGCAGAGGGCTCCCTCCTCCAGGAAGCCTTCCGAGGACACTCCTGCCCTGTGTGATCTTTCCTCCCGTCCTTCTTAACACCCACTCTCGAGTTTGCTCTTGACACTTCCAGTGGGCTCCAAAACGAGAGCAACACCTGAGGGAAGTGGAAACACACGTCCACGCAGAAATCTGCACACGCGCATTCACAGCAGCGCTATTCATAGCAGCCAAAACGTGGAAACAACCCAAATGTCCTTCAACGGATGAATGGATAAACACAATACGGTATGTCCATTAAATGAAGTATTATTCAGTCACCAAAAGGAATGAAGCACTGAAACGTGGATGAACCGCAAGTCACGAAAGACCATATATTATAAGATTCCATTCTGTGAAATGTGCAGAACGGGCAAATCCATAGAGACAGGCAGTAGATTATTTACTAGGGGCAGGGGCAGGGGCAGGGCGGGAATGGGGAGTAACTGCTAATGCGTACGGGGCTTATTTTGGGGGTGAGGAAAATGTCTAAAATTGATTGTGATGGTGGTTGCACAACTCTGAGTATACTGAAAGCCATTCAATTTTATACTTTAAATGGATGAATTGTATCATATGTGAATTATATATCAGTAAACCTGTTAACAAAAAAAATAGGCCAAGAGCTCCTGGTCTCCGGGCTGCAGGGCTGCGCCTCCAGATGCCCTGGAAAGGCTGCGGTGGTCCAGTGGCTCCCACCACCTCCCTCTCTAAGAGTAAGTGGCAGCACCAACAAGAGGCTCTAGACCAGGAGTTAGTGACTTGCTGTGTGTGCCAGTGTGAGCTCGTGCCCTCTCTGAGCCTCTGGCTCCTCCAGGAACACCGAGAAGTGATGCAGGAGGCAGCAGGGGACAGAGTAGCCACAGTGTCCCTGTGGCAGGAATTCTGTCTGAGGACTGCAGTCTGGAACTTGGCAGGATGGGGGACGGTGGGGATGACACTGTAGCCTCCCTGCTTGAGGGGATGGAGGCCACTCCACCTGCTCTGTCTTTTAACATCCCCAGGGCCCAAGGGTGTTGGTCCTGAGACTGCAGAGAATGAAAGCGAATCACCGACGAAAAGCCTGGGAATCACCAACGAAAAGCCTGGGCTGCTGGCGGTAAGCAGCATGTTCAACTGTGCCTTGTATCCAGAGCTTTTTTGCCAGTCTTTTTTTAGATGATGTTTTCTTGACAACCTACAGAGAACTTCAGTCTCCTCCCCTCCTAATCCCCTGCTTTGCACAAACATGAAATTAATCTTCTAAATACCCCAGTTGGTTCCAAAAAGAAATGAGCAGGGAGAAAGGGTGGGGGAGGGCTAGAGGGGCAGCCCCACCTCTGTCCTCCAAGGTCTCTCTCAAGTTTGAGGGGCAAGTGGCTGAACCGCCACCTGATACCTCATAACATCACCTGCGCCAAACCCTGCAATTATCCACCTGGCCCTGCACATCTCAGGTGACGGGGAGCTCACCACCTCCAAAGGCACCTCGTCTTATCTGGAACAGCTCTGCCCCGAGCAAAATTCTCCTTCCCAGTAAGCCCACCTCTTCCCCCATTTGTACCCCTCCCTTAAGCCTAGCTCTGGTCTCTGGGAATTTTAGGACTATCACCAAATGCCCTGAGGCTATTATTCGTTAGTCCTACAGTTTACAGGAACCCTGTATGTGGGACCTTTACAGGGAGATGGTTTCTTCCCTGTTGTTGGCCACAGATGGGAAGGCAGAGGCCAGGAGAAGCTGAACCCCACAGACACCCAGACACTCCCGCACGGCTAGAAGACTCATCTTTCTCCCACCCTGCCCAGGCTTCCCTTCCTCCAGCTAGATACAGCTTCCCACCAGAGTTGGGGTTCAGCCCTTAGCCAGGTGACCTTGAGCAGTGAACAACAAACACAACCATACCAGGAGTCTTGAGCCTGCCCCTGTCCCGGGTGCCTGGTCCCAACAAATGGCCTTGTCTGTCCCCTGTGATGGTTTTGACCTGGGTCAGGTTGGCCAAGCTGGAACCTTGTTTCTTAGAATCCCTTCTCCTCTGCGGGTCTGAGTTAGAGTTAGACTGAACGGAACTTTGTGCTCCAAGCGTCATCTCAGCTAGAGGCGGGGAGAGACAGACACAGAGGTGCCGGCAGGTTTCTGTTCGTCCTTGCTCTTTCCTCTGCGTGTCCTCTCCCTGATCTACAGCCAGCTCTTCTTCCCAACCACTGGTCCTGCCGACTGACAGTGACCTGGGCCTTCCACCAATGCTTGTCTGTGACCTCATGGAGGGGGTGGCAGCCTTCACACGCCTCCATCGAGGTGCACGCTGGCCCTGGCCTCCCGCTGCGGCAGCTGGGTCCGCCGGCTTCCAGATCCCCCTGTAGGCTCTGACCTCATCTGCTTGTACCCTTGCTTCAGAAGAAAAGAGGGCTGGAAGGTGACTTTCCCCTGGTCCCCAGTAAAGCTCCCTTCTTCAGATCTTTACCACTGCAGACCTTCCCCATTCATGTAAATGCTAATCCTTATCTTATAATACTCGTAGTTCTGCCTCCCTGCTGGGTCCGACTGGTACCGACCCCAGTACCCTCAGCTGCAACCTCTGCTCCTACATCCTGTTGGCTCTACCTTTACTGTCCCTCTAATCGATGCCCTGTCCAAGAACACCCTACACCCAGGCCTCCGGCACCTCTTGCCTGCACCGTTTCATGCGTCTTTTCTGGAGGTCTAGCTCCCATCTGGCTCTCTGTCTGTGGCCGCGGTGATTGCTTTGTATTCTCTCTACCAACACCTCCCAGGGCCCCTGTCATGCACAGGACCAAGCCTCTGTTCAAGCCACCCGCCCACCCCACCCCCAGGGGCCTGGCACTCACCACCTTCATAGACAAGACCCTGCCATTTCCTCATCCCGTGTCCTGTGTTCCAGCCACACCAACGTCCCCCCTGCTGAATTAGTGTCTTCAGTGATCATTCTTGGGAAAGATGAGAGGGAAAGGCAATGTCCTCCATACAGGCCATGTCTAGAATCCCCCCCCACCCTGCCCCCACCCTCCCATCTCTGTCTGGAAAACTACTCATTCTTCAAACTTCAGCCTCGGTGTCAGCTCAGCTCATTTTTCTGGGCCACACCCTCCCCACAGGCCCTGCTTAGAACCCATCACTGCCTCCTGCTTTGCTTGGTTCCTTGAGACCCCCATGTCCCAGACCTGCTCACTGGTGGCAGTGGCCTTTTTGCTCCATGTCTTCCTCTGCCCACTACTGACCAGGCAGCAGGCCCTGGGTCCCATCACCCTGTGTCTCAGCGAGGCTGGGCACAGGCCGGGGGAGGTGCCTGGGGAAGGCTGTCTGCAGGGAGGGGCGGAGGAGGCTGGGACCTACTGTGTCCCCAGCTAATGGCAAGAAATGGGCTCAAGGCAGAGATAAATCAGTGGGAGCCACGTGGTCAACCTGTTGTTGAAGGGCTTGGAATGAGGCCACCATTTGGGGACACTGCAGGGGCAAGAGTTCTGAGGCTGTCTGGAGTGCCCTCAAGAGACCACCAGGGTGGGTTCCCTGCCTTCCTCCCTGGAAAGCCGTGGGCAGGCCAGGCTCTGGGCCTGGCCTCCGCCCACCTGAGTGGACCTGCGGGAATGAGGTCTGTTGAGGGGGTGCCTGCCGCAGCTGGGGAGCCAGCCTGGTGCTCACCCAGTTTGACCTCATCCTCTTCTCTAGCAAAGGCACCAGCATCCCCACCAATTTCCATCCTTTTTGGGATTCAGAGTTCATAAGATGTTTTCAAATCCACAATGGCTTTGAGGTTCTCTGTGACTCAATGGGTGAAGTTTGACCTCATCCTCTTCTCTAGCAAAGGCACCAGCATCCCCACCAATTTCCATCCTTTTGGGGATTCAGAGTTCATAAGATGTTTTCAAATCCACAATGGCTTTGAGGTTCTCTGTGACTCAATGGGTGAGCTGCAGCTGTCACAGGGGTGTTCACGGGGGTAGAAGCTGAGGCTCAGAGCAGAGTGAGACCCATGCCTGGACCTCTGTTAAATGTTCCCTGGGCCCCTGGACATCCAGACTGCCTGGTCAGGCTGAGGGGGGCTGAGTGGTGGCCGTGACCCCAGGGCAACAAAGTGGGAACCAGGCTTTGGAACTCAGCCTATTTTGGGTCTGAGCTTAGTTCTCCCACCAACTCTCTACAAAAGTTGGACCAATCTCTTTTCTTCCCTGGACCTCAGTCTCCTCATCCCCAAAATGGAAAAAACCAAACATGGTTCCAGGGCTTGCCGAGCGACCCATGTTGGCTATGGCTGTGGACTCTCTGAATCTGTGTGTCCACATGCTCAGGGAAAAGGGGCTTAGGCTACAAGCTCATGGATGCCAGGCCCTCTGTGCCTCAGTCTCTCTGGCTGGAACCCCATGTCCTCTTTCTCCTGGGCAGCTGTGGGAGGCCCGTGTGTGGATGAAGGGGATTCTTGCAGATGGCCTGCACTGCTCTTGGAGGCCAACAAGGCACATTTTGCCAAGAGCAGGCACAGAGTGAGGCAGGTGCTAGCTGTGGGGTGGTGGTGTGTGTCCTGGACCCCAGAGGGCTCCTTGGGGGGGGGGTGGCCTGGCCTGTTGAGGCTGGTTGTGCCAAAGCCGTGCCTGCGACAGGTGGCCAGAGCTGGAGGAGGATCCTGTGTGCATAGTGGTTACCAGCACAGACTCTGCAGTTGAACAGTTCGGCTCCCATCCTGGCTCCTCCATGTCCTAGGCTGTGTGGACTTGGCCAGTTACTTTCTGTGCCTCCACTTCTCCCTCTGTAGCAGGGGGCAATAGCGCACCCCCCTCTGAGAGTTGCATGAGGTTTATTATGTGAGTCACTGTGCACACTACGGCCCTGGGATCAGTTCTAGGTGTTGTTGTTCCTACAGGCTGCGACCAGGGGCAGCGGGAAGACCTGTGGCAGACTGGAGTCACCATTGTGGGTAGCCACCAGGAGTACCTGGAACCCGGCCACTGGGGGGTCAGAGCCCTGCTCTGATACGGCCAGACAGTGGAAGCAGTTTCTGGACTGACGCTTGACTCAGGGCTGTCATGCGGGCTTTTATCAGAATAAACAGGTTTTGTTGTGCGTTTCACAGACTTAGCATCTTTAATTTATCGCACAACAAATTGGAGAGGATTTAGCATGTATTTAATTAATTTGACGAAAATAGTTCAACAACTGTAAACAAGACTGAGAAAACACGCTTGCTGGGAAGTGGCACCATGGCTCCTGCAGGGCTTAGAGAGGGTGGTG
The DNA here is from genome assembly GCF_000696425.1 of Galeopterus variegatus. Lineage (NCBI taxonomy): Eukaryota > Metazoa > Chordata > Mammalia > Dermoptera > Cynocephalidae > Galeopterus > Galeopterus variegatus. The sequence continues at coordinate 3,951 of NW_007732882.1, read as the reverse complement.
GCCCAAGGCTGTGTGGAAGAGGCTGGATTCATTCTGCAGGATAGGGAGAGGGGCATGGCCTTGGCCCTAGGTTCTGCAGTGGCAGGAGTGGTGAGGAGCCGGGTGGGAGCAGGAGGTCACGTCAGGGCTGGATCCCAGGTCCCCTGCAAGCCTCTGTGCTCATGAAGAGATGAGAACCCCCACCCTGCATCCCACTCGGGGCCCTCCTGAGGATTTCCAGAGGCAATGGGTGAAGAGCTGCTTTGCTGGACACATATCCCTGGACATATACAAGCAGCTGGTGTTACCTACTGCTAAGTCCACTCAACTGCTATCTGTCCTTCAAGGTGAAGGTCAGGCATCATATCTTCTAAAAAGTATTTTGTGTCAGTTAGCAATTGTGTTTGGTTGCAAGTAACAGAACTTTCTCCCTCCAAATAGTGGCTTAAACAAAATGAGTGCTTAGCACATAATGAGTGGACCAGAGATTGAAGATTCATAGCTCCCCGATGCTCTTGATGTCCCTGGTTCCTCCTTGTCTCCTCTTCACCATCTTTAGTGCTTGTAGTTCTTCTTCAAAGTCTCCTCCTGGTCTCAAGGCAGCTGCTGTAGCTCCAGCCATCACATCCATGTCCTCACCAGCACACAAAAGAAGGTGGAATTGCAAAAGGGTGCAAGCCATCTGAGCCCGTGCCTCCTAGAAATAGCACTCAATGCCTTTTACATGTCATGGGCAAGAATTTAGTCACATGATTACCTCTATCTTCAAGGGAGACTGAGACATGTAGTATCTTATTCAGCAACTGATGGCCCTAACAGAGTCAGGATTCTGCTGGCAAGGAAAGAGAGGAGAAGGGATATTGGGCGGGCACCCAGCAGTGTCGAGTCTACCCTCCTTAAGCCTGGGTTGGGGCAGGGCCTCCCGGGCCCCACTGGATCCCTGGACTGGCCTCTCTCACAGCTGCTGGGAGGAGCAAGTTCCTGCCCACTGGAGTTGGGCTTCCTGGGGCGGGAGCCGTGTCTTATTTCCCTGGACTCCCCTGCTCTGAGGGCAAAGCCTGGCCCTCAAAGGAGTGGCGGGTGTTCCAGGAGTGACTAAGTGAGTGCATGGCTGTTTGCTAACGTCAGTCACAGGAGGTT
>NW_007732882.1:1455-2191 GCF_000696425.1 Galeopterus variegatus | reverse complement strand
TCAGTGTTTCCAGGGCTCTGGCCCTGTTGGGGAGCACAGGGAGGGCGGGGATGCGGGAAAGAGTGGAAAAAGAGCTTCTCCAGAGGGTGCACTGGAACAAGCCCGCGCAGGGAAAAAGTTGGCGGAGGCTCTGTCCTCCCCCATCGAGATGCCACTCCCTGAACCCTCTCCACCTGAGCTGCAGATGCCTGTGGACTCCCGCAGACACCCCATGCCTGCCCTGCGGGCTGTCACCATCTGCTTCTGTCCCTCCAGCCACGTAGCGCAACCTCCACCAACCCACATAGCATGACCTACTCATCCTGTTTTTAAAACAGAAAGTCCCTTGTCCTGGGAAACCAGGACGGTTGGTCACCCTTCCCCAATTTCTTCTGCCGGCTTCCCTGTACCCCGGGAAGCCACACACGGTTTACATAAAGCAGAAAAGCCCGCTTAAGGGAATGGAAGAGAGAAAAGCCGAATAGCCTGGAAAAGCCCCATCCCTCCTTTTGCAGATGGGGAAGCTCGGCTCAGCCTGCCAGGCCCAGCACCTGGGGGTCCCAGATCCCAGGTGAGGCCACTCTCCCTCCCCACAGTTGTTTCTTTTTTTTTTAAAAAAAAAACAGTTTTATTGAGATATAATTGACATGATAGACTGCACATATTTAATGTGCACAATCTGATAAGTTTGACATATGTAAACACCCATTAAAAACATCCCCACATTGGGCCGGCCCGGTGGCGCACTGCTACAGTG
>NW_007732882.1:0-427 GCF_000696425.1 Galeopterus variegatus | reverse complement strand
CAGATTTGCTTAGTTTTTACCCAGTATCCTTTTTCTGTTCCAGGATGCAGGACACCACATTTAGTCTGCGTGCCTCTGGAGGCTCCTCTTGGCTGTGACAGTTTCTCAGACTTTCCTTGTTTTTGGAGAGACCTTGACAGTTCTGAGATGTGCTGGTCAGATATTCTGTAGAGTGTCCCTCAGCTGATATTTCACTGATTTTTTTTTTTTTTTTGATGATCAGACCGGGTTTATGGGGTTTGGGGACGAAGACCACAGAGGTAAAGTGCCGTCTCATCATATCTTATCAAGGGTACGTGTTACTAAGCTGACTCCTCACTGTCGATGTTGACTTTGGTCACCCGGCTGAGGTCATCTTGCCGGGTTTCTTCACTGTAAGTTGCTCTTCTGCCCTTTCCATGCTGTACTCTTTGGAAGGAAGTTGCCA
>NW_007732881.1:121773-122761 GCF_000696425.1 Galeopterus variegatus | reverse complement strand
CTGCTGATTTGAGAAGGGAATTAGAACTGTCCAGATAGCTAGAAACAGGAGTGAGCCCAGCGGTGGGTAATTTTCACAAGGGAGGAAGACAGGAGGTAACACATGGATGGACTGCTGGTGCAGCTAAGCATGTTGTTGAAAATCCTCATAACTGATCTTTGGCATGGGCAACCAGAAAGCAGGAACACATTTTTCCAATAATATGCTGCCAACATCACATGTATTAATTTTATAATTTGCCAAAAAGAAACAAGAAAATATCTCTGTTATTCTATTTATTTGATTACAAAGGACACTTATTTGTAATTTTATAATCTCTGCTATAAATTGCTTGTGTCCTATTAGACTTACAGTTTCTATCAATTTACTTGTTCTTTGTCCTATTTTGCACTTTTCCAGTTTTTAGTAACCTTTTTAATATTGTTTGGTGTTTCTAGTGTTCAGTAATCACATACATTAAAATTTTGTTTAAATACTTTTATATTTAGAAATTATTTCCTTCCAAGGTACACAAAATACAAAATGATAGTAAATATTTCCAAAATATAAATGAATGCTTAACTTTAATATTTCTAAATTTTGGCAATGGGTATGAGCTGAATTGAGGCTCAAATTAAATTATTTTCTTCCTAAAAGTTAATTTTCTTTATACTTCCATTGAATTATTCCTTCGTTTCTGAATATATTTTTATTATAAAGTAAATGATATCAACACATGAGGGCTTCTTCCATGACCATTCTCTTTTTTAGTAAATTGGTGTATGTGTGTGGTTACTAGGTCACACAATATTAATTATTGTTAACTTAAAATGTGTTTATCAAATGAAGGAACTTTCAATTCAATTGACCACTTTTTGATATTCAGTCTTCTACTTAAGAACATGATGTATCTCTCCAATTTTTTCAAATCATTTTTCAATCTTTATAGCAAAGTTTCAGTTTTTTATTACAAGTTTTTTTTTTTTTTTTTTTTTTTTTTTTTTTTTTG
>NW_007732881.1:117730-121123 GCF_000696425.1 Galeopterus variegatus | reverse complement strand
TTTTTTTTTTTTTTTTTTTTTTTTTACATTTTCATTAGTGACTTCTAGCTATGTTTGTTTGCCTCATCCTGTTCCTTTTCCTGAGCTGATAGATATTTCTTTTGCCTTCCTGTTGAGGTAGTTATATCTGCAGTCTTTCCTCCTATACTTGCAGTAAATCCTTCACCTCCTATTTGATTTGGCCACCATCCTCTCTTGCCCTTATAAAGACTCTGTTTTATCTAGTCAATATGCTGGAATGCTCTAAGAAGAGTCTAAATAGTATATGAAACTCTTCTTCAAATCTTGGCTAATGCAATAGTTGGGGCTGGGGAAGAGAAAAGCTCCTCTTTCTCAAGATAGTGGATATTCATCAATTGATGAATGCACAGAGAAAAGCCCGATTATTACTTTGAGTCAAAACTTTGCTAAATAGGTATATATGAAATGTACAACTTTTTGCATAACCCTATGTAACCGATTATTTGATTAAGGTTACCAAAAATTGTAATGCTCTTTTAATTGCTTTTTTTGGATATCCTTGGTACGTTTTATACAAATGAAAATGATTTTCCACTTTTCCTAAAGCTGTTAAATTTAACTTGATAAGTGTTTACTTCTTTAGTTTTAACAATGAGTTAATATTGTAATAAAATGTTAATATTTGCTTAATGTAAAAGTCCAAATAATACATAATTATGTAACATATAATTGTATTTACCAGCTATGTTCCCTTAATTCTACTTTAGTTGCCAGAGGTAACCACTATTAACAGTTTATTGTGTGTACTGAAATTGCCTTCTCAACAATGTAAACATAAACTATTTACTTTAACTATTATATAGTAATCTTAAGTACGGATATAGCATATTGTATTTAGAGATTTAGATATTTTCTAATTTTTGAGTATTACTGCCTTGATACATGAAACATCCACAAAGTGATTTTGTCTTGTAGAGAATTTTGCTAGTTTTAAAACAGATAATCAAAGTGCCTTCTAAATTGACTATTCTACTTTACACACACACACCAGCACTCTATTTTCCTTTACATATGCAAATTCTGGGTACTTATGCTCTATCTTTTTAATAATTAGATATCAAGTGCATAGAACAGAATTAGGCAGAATACTTGATTTCTGACATATTCTAATAATTTATCACATTTAAATTTTTTTATTTATTTTTAAATTAGTTATTTTTAACAATACAATAAGCGCTTGTGAAGTAACCATCCAAAACATATGGTATGACCTTGACCATACCTTGATTTAGTCACTCTTGCAAATGTGACAGATTTAAAATTATATCTCATTTTAGAAAAAATGTATTTCCCTAACTACCAGCTTTTCTCATCAGATTTTTTTTCTCTTACACTTTGTATCTTCTTATATGAATTAGCTGTCCATGTCCTTTACCATTTTCTTATTGAGTTGTCTTTACATCATTTATTTGTATGAGTTCTTTATATATATATATATATATGTATATATATATGTATATATGTATATATATATGTATATATATATCTGAATAGTAATCTTTTGAAGAGATATGTCCTTTTCTTATCTTTTAACTCTGATTAGTGTCTTTAGTCACAGTTAAGTTTTCTTTCAGTGTAGTCACACTTATTGATTGTGGCAGAATGATGATAGCTATTCATCCAATCTGTATTGTCTTCCTCCTATACTTTATAGTCTCTTGCAGTTAAATGTAGGGATGTGACTAAATTCTAGCCAAATCTCGGGTTCCCATCAAAACTGTTCACATATGATTCTCCATGTTTTTCTTCCAGTTGCCTGGAATGGAGACTCCCATAGGGTGGTCTTTGGAGGTTTTATGACATACAGCAGAGCTATGAGATGGAAGGAGCCTGAGACCCTGAACCTGACTTGGAAGAATAACAATAGATCGTTAACCTGAGTGACAAATGAATGCTATTGTCTCATGCTATTGAAAGTTTGGGGTTTGTTTGTTCCTAAAGATAGCATTATCCTAACTACTACATAATCCATTCATGTATATTTTGTACTTCTTTTACCATGATTATGAATATTTTTAAGTAAGAGGGAATAGACATGTTTATATATATATTTCCTAATAATTTTATAGTTTTGTTTGTTTGGCCTTTTACCAACCTGGAATTATTTTTGCACCTGCTTTGAAATAAAAAAACAATTTTATATTATTCCCTATTAGATATCCAATTTTCCCATACCACATATTAAATTGTCCAGCATTTTCCTACTAATTTGAAATGACATTCTAACGCTAAATTTCTACGTTTGTGATATTCTTGTATTTCTTAGTTATCTATTCTTTTCCATGGAATTTATTGTTTGTTTCTATTCTGATGTCACAGTATTTTAATCAGTATATCTTTTTGAATGTTTTAAAGTCTGGTTTTTAAGTCTTTTTCCCCCTAAGTTGCTTAGTTATTATTTTGCATTTATTCCTATTCATGAATTATGGAATCATCTAGTCAAATTATCTAAAAAATACTGATAGCATTTTTATTGGTATGACGAAAAATTTATTTTGGTGGATGAATGACCTCTTTAAAATATTTACATTTTTCATTCAAATATTTGATATATATCCTCTTATTCAGCCACATTTAAAACATTTTTATGAAAATGGAATTTCTTATTTTTAGGTAAATATATTGCTAGATTTTCATTTTCACCTAATTTTTATCAGTGAAAAGTAATATTTATTTTTTAGAAAAAACTTCAATTCAAATACATTATGAATTCATGTACAGTAAAATGGCGTTTTCTAGATTCTATATGCTTTTTAACTTTCTGTTTTGTTTTACTTTTTAACTTTTAATTGCAATTTACTTTTAGTGTTATATATATTATTTTTGGCTGGATAAAGAATTCAATTTTAAAAGTTATATTTCCTCAGTTCTTGAAGATACCTATCCATTTTTTTTCTTGCATAAACTTTGTGAGCATCACCATTTTTTTCTTCTGATCCATTTTTCTATTTTTCATTCTATGAAGATTTTTTGTTTTTTTTGGTCTGTGGAATATTTTAGGATACTCTTTGTACTATTGGCATTCTCAAATGTCACTGCCACACACTGAGGCATATGTACATGTCATGCATGTGGCATTCTTCATGGTCCTTGCTGAGCCCTTTAAATATGGAAATTGTTCTTCAAGTTGTTTTAGTATTTTAATTTTTTTTAATTGAAACATTGATATACATATTTGTGGGGTACAGAGTTGAATATGAATACATGTATACAATGTGTGAGAATCAAATCAGGGCATTCAGCATATTCATCATTACCAAACATAATCACTTCTTTGTGATGAGGACGTTCGATCTCCTCTCTTCTAGCCCTTTGATAGCAGGCAGTGAATGATTGTTCATTATAGATGCCTAGCTCGACTGTACACTCATA
>NW_007732881.1:116023-116680 GCF_000696425.1 Galeopterus variegatus | reverse complement strand
GGGTTGCGATCCGTTGCCGGTCACGAAAAAAGACAAAAAGGAAAAAAAAAAAAGAAAATTGGGGAAAAAAAAAAAACAAGGACAGAATTAATCTGAAACCCCAGAGCAGGCTGTCCTGGAATATGATAGAAAAGGTAATTTCAACAAAACTGCTTAGCCAAAAGAAGGCTTTATGTGTGATGCATGGTGTCTAAAGAGAGCTCATGGTGAGGTACATGCAAGGTGGTACATTGTAGTGGCTCCGAATTTGGAAACTGCTGCCAGGAACTGCACTGCAGTGGATCCAAGATCCATGAATTACCAAGTTTCTCTGTGCCTCTGTTTCTGGTATATTAACAATGCTAGTATTCAGCACTCCCTTTTATGATGCTTGCACAGATTAAATTAGTTAACCCATGTGAAACACAGAATAGTGTCAAAATAGCTTTTAAATAAATATCAGTTATTACAGTAAACATTTGGAAAATCATATTAACATTTATCCATATTAAGCTGACAAAACAATATAATAATGATTTGCTTTTATAGATCTCATTCTATATTCTAGGCATGTGCCTAAATCTAATTTAATCCTAAACAACCCTGTGAATTAGGTATTATTATTATTCTTTTGCTTAGATAAGTACTCTGGGCCTTTCAATAGATGAGTATTTTTTT
>NW_007732881.1:113176-115109 GCF_000696425.1 Galeopterus variegatus | reverse complement strand
GTAGTTTTCTGTATAGAATCTCTGGACAGGTGGTTGTTTGCTGATTTGGCACTAACCAAGGGTTGTGTCTTTTAACCTTTAATTTAAATAATAATATACTTTCATTATTGATAATAAAATTTTATAGTCCACTATTCGGAGCTATTGACAAAGAAAGAGATTTTTATTCTTGGAGAGGCATAGTGGGATGAACTGAGGGGTTAAGAGGTGCTTCCATCTTGCAAGAGGAACTCAACATCTCATCTAAAAGGTTCCCGAATGATCCTGACACTTGACTTCCCAACCCCTTTTTATCTAGAGTTTATTGCTGTGAAGAGGATATAGGAGAGAAGATAATATTTGACGCTTCCTAGAACTAAGGGATTTGAAAAGTGCCCAAGAGCAGGATATGAAACCAGTCCCTGAAAATAAATCAGGCTTTCTCAATCAGGTAAAGACTGGTAAAGCAGTCACTCATTTTTGATGTGTTCTTTAAATGAAAGAAATTCATCCCTCACTTATATGCATCAATGCAGAAGACTATCTCTACAAAACAAAGTTTTGATCAATTTGCAGCATAAGAGGTGACGAGAACAAAAAGACAGCAATAAAAGCAAGGACGTGTACTGAGAATTCAGCACAATAGTACTTCATGATGTATGCTTCTTTGTGCTATTTGTACTTTGATATCTATTACAAAGGCGAATTTTATCTGAATGTAATAAACACACATACAAACACTCACATAATGTAGTCTGTCATCTACATGGAGTTTTCTCCCCTTCATTAATCACATATCCTTTTATGATGATGCCTGAGATTCCACCACTGTAACGTCTTTTAGAATTCATTCTCTTCCTCTGTCTTTTTCTGTCTCTTTCTCTCTCTTTCTCTCTCTAATGTGCATTGAATCTTCATCCTTCCAAACATATGTATGTGTGTGTATGTATGTATGACATGTTTATTGTAAGTTAAATAATGCAAAAAATAAAAAAATATATAATAAAATGATAATTTTGTGCAACTACCTCACCTCCTATCCTAATCCGAATGTCCTAAACTTTCTCAAATTTTACTATGATGGGCATCCGTCTTTTTCCATGGTAATACAGATTTGTTTTCATATATTTATATACATATACATATATATTTACATGTTAATATGTTTATATAAAAATATATTTACATATATGAAAGTTTTAAAGTGAAATCCTAAGGTAGCTATTACACATCTCCACATAGCTAATACATTTGCTTTAATAACTTAATATTCACGTATAAATGTATTAGAATTTATCCAACCCCTGCCATTTGATGTACTTATTTCTATTGCACTGCTACAATAAAATTTTGGTACATGTGTTACTATGTACTGATGTTTGTATTTCTGTAGTACTCTGCAGCCATCCTTTCCTAAAACACATTTATTTTGATTGAAGCTCTAACGTGCTCATGCACAATAGATTTATTAGGTCAGTTTCCTTGTGTGATAACGTAGCATTAGAGATTTCCTTTTGTGTAATAATGAATCAGAGTGGAGTTGTTTGTAAACAGAAGTTAGAGGTGAGAGGGAGTCACCAAAGCCACATCCATGAATTGTCATAAAATAATTCCCAGGCAGGTTTGTACATTTAAGTATATATCTATTAAATAAATACATGCATGTATGTATTGTCATAATACAAGATTTAAATGCAGATAGGTAGTTGTTAAAATGACAAACATTGGTTCTCAATATTATGAATTTTTATAATGTATTATTTATACTAAATTATGTATATTATTTACTATAAAATTTTATAAATTTGCAATCTATTAGAATCATATTTAAGAGAGGCCCTCTATACCCCTAAATAGTAGCCTAAAGATAAGAGTTGCATTAATCCTATATAATATGAAATCCAGAGGTGGTTTGCATTCTAGGATGGTGCAGCAATTCAAAGACCCAGGGGGG
>NW_007732881.1:109981-112080 GCF_000696425.1 Galeopterus variegatus | reverse complement strand
TAGCACAGTCTAAAGATAATGTTTGTAATTCATGGCATTGATAAAGAAGTCCTAAGGTAATTCTTCAGAGTGTCTGTACATGCTCAGAAATTTGAACATTTGGGAAATTATCTGGATACTTCAGAACAATAAAGTTGGTTTCCTTAATGGTCAACAGTAATTGGTTATTTTGGTTCCAGTTAATTGCAAATGATAAATACCAGAATATGAGAACACATTATATGAGAACACAATACAGAAGTCCCCCATTATCCTAGGAGAATATGCTCCAAGACTCGCAATGGAAACTGCAGATAGTACCTGTATTAGACAGAGTTCTACAGACAGAATCAGTAGAATATGTTATAATTATATGAGAGGGGATTTATTAGGGGAATTAACTCACGTGACTATGAAGAAAAGTCCCAGGGTAGACCGTCTATAATCTGGATGCCGGTAGCATGGCTCAGTCCAAGTCCAAAGGCCTAATAACACAGGGAAGCTGATGGTGTACTTGGTGTAAGTCCTGGAACCCAAAAGCTGAAGAGTCTCGAGCTCTGATGTCCACAGACAGGAGGGAAGAGTGTATCCCAGCTCCAGTGGATTGAGAGAGAGCTTCACCTCTTTTCTCTGTCTTTTGTTCTCTCCAGACCCCCAGCAGATTGAATGGTTCCCACCCACATTGAGGGTGGGTCTTTCCCACCAGTCCATTCAGACCCTCTTACTAAACTCTGCTGGAAACACCCTCATGGACACACCTAAAAAGATTGCTTTACCAGATTTCTCAGCATTCCTTCATCTAAACAAGTTGACACCTAGAATTAACTTTCACAGTACCAAACCCATTATATACCATAATATGTTTTTTCTTATACATGCATACCCACAATAAAGCTTAATTTATAAATGAGGCATGGCAAGAGATTAACAGTAATAAATAATAATAAATAGAAAAATTATAGCAATATACTATAATAAAAGTTATGTGAATGTGGTCTCTGTCTCAAGATGTCTTATTGTAGTGTACTCACCGTTTTTCTTGTGATGATGTGAAATGACAAAATGTCTATATAATGAGATGAAGTGAGGTAAAGAAAGTAGACACTGTGACTTAGCATTAAGCTATTATGGACCTTCTGATGAAACTTTTAAAGGAGGATCATCTGTCTCCGGGTGATCCTGGATCATTGAGCCATGAAGAGTCATGACGATTTTCCAGAGCACAGTTGACTGTGGGTAACTAAAACTTCAGAAATTGAAACTGCAAATAGATAAGGGGGTGAGGGTACTAAACATCTACATCTATATCTCTATATTTATCTCTACAGGGCCATAGTTTAAAGAATTGGTTTGAAGAGCTTAATTTTCTAGACTACTTGTAAAACTCTACAATTATTAATTTCTCCAACTAATTTTTAAAACTTTTTTTGTACAGTGGAAAATTTCAAATACACACGCACAAATAGAATAATATAATGGACTCCTATGTATCCATCACTTATATTAAACAAGAGACAACTCAGGGTCACTCCTTAGTCATCTCTACCCCTACTCATGACCTCCTCCTATATATTTTGTAAACATTTTTTTCTAATATTTCAGCTGTATATCTAAAAGATATAAAATATTTTTAAAAAACATATTACCATTATCATATCTAAAAATAAAATATTAATTCAGCAATATTCAGAAAAATTTAGTCAATGTTCAAATTTCTAATTGTTTCTCGTTATGTTTTATTTTATTTTATTTATTTATTTATTTATTTTTTCCTTTTTGTCTTTTTTTCGTGACCGGCAACGGATAGCAACCCTCAGTGTCGCACCCGTACCGGACCGGGACCGGCAATGGGATCGCAACCCGTGTTGTTCCCACACCTCGCTCAGCCAGTGAGCGGCCGGTCTGTATGTTGGATCCGAACCCTCGGCGGGAGCGCCGCCACGCTCGCAAGCGGCGCACTGTAGGAGTGCGCCACCGGGCCGGCCCAATATGTTTTATTTTAAACACATAACTTGTTTTTGTTTTAATAAAGGTCAGAACAACGTTCACACATGAATACTGATTGATAAGTCTCTTCAGTCTCTCTTACAACGTGTCCACCTTGTCACCCTGTTTCCTGT
>NW_007732881.1:108446-109361 GCF_000696425.1 Galeopterus variegatus | reverse complement strand
TGATTGATAAGTCTCTTCAGTCTCTCTTACAACGTGTCCACCTTGTCACCCTGTTTCCTGTCTCTGTCTCTCTTTTCCGCAGTTTCTTTCTCCTCTTGCTGATGAAACTAGGTAGTTTATTTTGCAATTTCCTCCCCATCTAGATTATACTAATTTTACCCCCTTTGTGTTGTTTGTTTGTCATGTTCCTCTATCCTTAGTCTCTCTATATTTTCTATAATTTAATTGCTGGAATAAGAGGTTTAATTACATTTAAGTCTGATTTTTTGGCAAATTTATGATAGTGGTGTTCTAATTAATTTTGCAAGCATATGTGTAGTATGCGCTTAGGTAAAGAGTTTTTAAAGTTGCATTATTTATTTTTATTATATAATTTTGTTATTTTTCTGTAATATTGACATTAAATCAAGGAAGTATTTTTCTCATTAGAAATATTTGTGGCTTTGTTTCTTCGAAAATACCAGTGTTACTCTGTATGCTATTCAAGGATGTTTGGGCCATCATGTGCAAAAAAGAGTAGTTTAAAGATACTAATAATATCTAAAAAAATTTAGCATACATTACCTCATTTAATCTTCACAACTAAGTTATAAGATGTGCATAATTTTTATTTTATAGAGGATAAAATTGAGGGTCACATTCTTAAGTATCTTGTCTCAGAACACACAGTGATTGATCAGCCAATGTTACTCCTCAGTGTCTGCTTTTAACCATTATACTATACAGTCTTGACAACAATGGTAATTCTACACGATAGTAATCTTCACCACAAATGTGGTTTTAATATTTCTGGAGATGCCAGGCATCACTCAAATGTACAGAATAAAATTGAAACTGATTTGATGCAAATAATAATGCTTATGTTTTATGCTGGGGGGGGTGAGGAAGAGGAGTGTGTTTGGTGTAGAAATTCTA
>NW_007732881.1:106269-107797 GCF_000696425.1 Galeopterus variegatus | reverse complement strand
ATTCCGAGTCAGGTGTCATCTGCTTATAAACTGTAAGCAACATTTCACTACCAAGTGAATCATTCAAATATCGGGCAGCTCTAACCTAAAAGGATTTTAAAATTTGGAGTTGAAATCAATTTTCTTATAACTTTTACCTATTTGGACAACAAATTGTCACAGCAGAAATGAAGAATATTTTGCCCTCAGTCATTAAATGAAACTTCTCTTCAACATCAGCTTTTCAAGTATCTCAAAGCATCTAGTTTATCCACACCAAAGTTTCTCTTTATACAACATTCCATTCCTTCAACTACCTGCATGAAAAAAGCTTGTTTTACATATATATATATACTGTGTAAAGAGTCCTTCCCTTGATACTCCTGTTTTAATGTTTTTTCTGAAATTTGTTTTTAGATCACATATTGAAATTTGTAGTTATATTATTATTTGATTTATTGCTTGTTTAATATCCATTTTCCTGAGCTGTTTGTTTCACGATGAGAGAAGGAACTATATTTCTTTGCTTTATAACTGAATCTCAAGGAACTAGAATAGAATCTTATACAAATAAAGCATTCAATGCATGAATGTGAGTGAGTAAACTCATCAATAAATGACTTATTTTCCTGATTCCTCTCCATCCAGGCTGCCTGATGGGCCAGGTTTTCTTCCCTGAACTTTTGAAGAACTCGCACATCAACAGTAAGCACTAATATAAAAATGATGCAGTATTTCAGATATAATCTAACCAATGTAAGATTCAGTAAACTGTTTACTCCCTTGATGTGTATAGTTGGATTAGTCTCAATTACCTAGGTGCATAGTGGATTTTTAGCCCACTATGTTCTTTCTTGTAATAGCTATAAAAATTTCATCTTATTATCGTGTCTTCTTTAGCATATTGATTCTCTCACTCAGGGTACTCACTATCATTCCCATTTTTATCTTTTGAAAATTAACCATGCACTCCTCCATTTTAACTCAATTTCTTGATTAAAACATACTTAATAATATGACAAAACAGATTAAAATAGGAAGACTTAATTGAGACTTGCCACTTGGAATTTTCTTTTCAGTTTGGAGATAACATAACTTTTGGTATCATTATTCAACTACCTAAAAAATAGCCCCAACAGTACTATTGTCCATGTCATCATTTTCTGAATCTCTTATCTTCAAGGGTAACATGACTTCGTTAAATGCCCTGTTGAGATCTCAGTCAATCTTTTGCAGAGTCTTTCTTTGTTCTATCAATATACAGTTTTTAAAAGGGCAATGTGCTGAAATAGGCACTGCACATTTTTATTTAATCCATGAACAAAATAGCACATGCAGGTTTTATATGAATTTAAGTTTTTAGTATTTTGTTACTGGCAATAACCAAAGTGATGATAGATGTGGTAATTTGCCCTTGGATTTATGATAGCTTAAGTGAGAACAATAATAATTGTAGTGGTGTTAATATGTTGAAAATAATATTCTATAGTTATAATATTCTATTAGTTATATTAATATTAATATTCTATTATTATATTGTATAACTAAT
>NW_007732881.1:86112-105521 GCF_000696425.1 Galeopterus variegatus | reverse complement strand
CTCAGTCAATCTTTTGCAGAGTCTTTCTTTGTTCTATCAATATACAGTTTTTAAAAGGGCAATGTGCTGAAATAGGCACTGCACATTTTTATTTAATCCATGAACAAAATAGCACATGCAGGTTTTATATGAATTTAAGTTTTTAGTATTTTGTTACTGGCAATAACCAAAGTGATGATAGATGTGGTAATTTGCCCTTGGATTTATGATAGCTTAAGTGAGAACAATAATAATTGTAGTGGTGTTAATATGTTGAAAATAATATTCTATAGTTATAATATTCTATTAGTTATATTAATATTAATATTCTATTATTATATTGTATAACTAATCAGAAAGAAACATTAAAATATGGAATTATCAGAAGATGATGGATATGGATTTATTCGTGAGAGGAAGACAGAGAATAAATGTGAGGTTCAATAACATCAGTTTGATCGTGAAAGTTGTCTGGAGGAGACTCTCACTGCTGTCTTTTCTATGGCATTCCTTCACTGTTCTGAGACTGTCATGCAGGAGCTTATGAGAATAATTAGGTACCTGGTTTCCCCACAAAGCAGAGCTTAAAACAGATGGCTTATGCTACTTTACTGAGGAGTACAAGCCCAGGGAGCAGCAATGAAGAGCCAGGGGAATGAAGCAGGGAAGGAGGGAATGGTAACACACAGAAACATTCTCGAGTTGTTTCAGACCAACTTGCTTTAGGTTGTTGCTCAGTCTCATGGGACTAGCTCCTAATAAGCTTTGTGAATTTCCATGAGAATGGGGAATGCAGAGGAGAGAAAATAATGTGTCAGCTTCCGACTATCAGTTTCATCTCATGGACCTGCACTTCTAAGAGAGCACTGGAGGGGGGAGGTGTGTCCCTCTGTGGAGTTTAGGAGGAAGCACATGGGCAGGAGCCAAGAGGCTCTGCCTGGACATGATTCAGGGTGCTTTTAAGTGAAACACGTTTAAAAGTGCTTAAAACCACTGGCTGCTTTAGCAGCAGCTAGAACAAGAAGGCTAAGAAGATCTGAAATATCTGAGGCTGGTCCTCCCCAGAAGTTCAAAGTCTTCCATTTAACATAAAATCCACTTTAACAAATATTTTTTCACACACTGACAGTGTGCCAGACATTGTGCAAATACAAGGGATATACATGTAAAAGTAATTAAATACCTACCTACAAAGATCCAATCTAATGAGGGAGAGTGGAACAGCTAATGTCATACAATGTGCCTGAATAAAATGCCTAGAAGATTAGAGATGGGTAAGTTAATTATGAATGTGGAGAAGGAATTTTGGGTTAAGTTTTATGGAAATGAGTGTTTTGATTTGGCACTTGAAGTATGATATGATATAAAGAGGTACAGTTCTGCCCAGTGTTAACAGTATGAATAAAGGGACTGAAGTTGCAAAGACCATGACAGGTTCAGGGATTGATGTGCAATCAGATATGGCCAGACACACACACACACACACACACAAACACACACACACACACAAAATAGGCTTAGCTGTTATGTTAAAAAACTTACGAGTTTAAAAAAATTAGGCAGGGTTTTTTATTGTAGGATTCTCAAAGATTTTGATGTGAATTACCACTGATATCTACTATGGAGAATTTCTTACTTTTATTTTAACATGAAGCTGATTTTTGTGCCAAATATCTTGTGGGATCTTATTTTATTTAGATGTTTTAGAGGATGGTGTGGTAGAATATAGGGCACATATACAAGAAAAAGAGAATACAAGGTAACAAAATCTAACTGAGTAAAAATTAATGTATCAAACAGTGATTTTCAAACAATACCTTACTTAAGGGGAAGTTTGGAAAAGGGCACATATACAAGAAAAAGAGAATACAAGGTAACAAAATCTAACTGAGTAAAAATTAATATATCAAACAGTGATTTTCAAACAATACCTTACTTAAGGGGAAGTTTGGAAAAAAATTATGAAATCCCTTGAGTACCAGTCAAAATAATTTATTTTTACACATTTTATTCTAGAAGTCAACAAACGTTTGGAGACATATGATCAGGTTATGTTTTATAAAGTTATATGTAAAACTGGTGTGTTGGGGGGGTGTAAATGGGATAAATTCCGCAGAGGTATTTACAATGAGTCATTTAATACAAACACATCTAAAACAAGCACGACTTGTAAGAAAAATGTTAAGCTGATTTGGCACAGGTACTTCTGAGTAATATATGAATTGCCAATGACAATGGAATTTAGTTTGTTATTCATAAAACTCTAAAGATACCTCTTCCAAATTTCTATGCATTTGACCTATGAAAGCCCTCCTCCTCTGAAAATGTCACAGGCCACTAAGGTGGCTTTATTGCCAACGTCAGAATTATGTATCTTTTCTTGAGCATGTACTCTGTGTCAGAAATTATGCTCGATACTGTAGAAGGTACAAACACACATAAGTCAAAACTCTTGCCTTGAAGAAAATGGGAAAATGAAGTCTGTGCATACAACGGTGACAGCCATTATCACACAGCATGTGATAAATGCTGAAATGAGTTTTAAAAGCCATTACTGTTGTTAATAGTTGGTTGTGACCTTAACCTCTGAGGAGATGGGTCCTGAGAGCCTCTAAGCCAATTAGCATCACAAATATGTCTATGTTCATAGAAGTCTGAAGCTATTTGGAAATGGTGGGAGGTGTATTGATACAGAGATAAATATACCACTCTTCTCATTCTCATGAACTTGCAATTATATCAAGTTTACTATATTTTTTGTCTCATTTAAGCCACGTTTGCATCCCATAAAGAGATTTACACACAAACTGATGTTCACAGAAATTGCTCTGTAATTCTCTTTGTTAAACCATGCTTTCATTTCACTACAGTCTTTTTCCACATTGCTTCAAATTCTTTTCCCTACATGTCCAAATGTGCTCTATCCTCTTACCTTCTGGTGTATATATATTATCTTTATTACTCTAATGCAAAGATTCATCCCACCTTGCCTCAATTAATAAATTTATAATTCAAGCTCTCATATCTTACGGTTCTGTCCTCAACACTAGATAATTAATCCTGGACCAATCTTTTCTTTTTTATTTGACAAAATAGGTAAGAGTTAGAGATGAGAGAGAAAGGGAACAATGAGATGAGAGAAAAAATAGAAAAAAAATGAGTTTATAAGTCAGAGAGAAAATTAAGGAAAAGGAAAGGGAAAGAGGAAAAAAGAAAAAGGGTAAGAAAGGAAAAAGAGAGGAAAAGAAAAAAAATCAACTGAATGAGAAAAATCTAAGAGTGATCTTTCCCAATATACTGCAGTGTGGGTGTATGACCCTGAACAGATCTATTTATCTCTATGGTAGTCTGTTTATGCATCTGTAGAAAATGGAGGCTGCACAATGATTTTCAGTTATACAATTATATATAAAGCCCTAGGGATTGTACAGTTCTCTACAGCCCAGAAGTAAAATCCATGGGAAAGTAGCTTGGCATATACTAAAGAGTTGTCCCAGAAGCAATTTACTATATCATCTTTATCTGTCTTGAAATACATATTTTATATAATTATTTTAATGGTCTACTTAACAAAAAGTCACACCAAGTCATTATCATTTTAGTTGTAATTATGTCTTAAGCCCTTGGAAATATTTTAACAGCAATATTTACTAAATATTATGTATATTATGTATATTAACACCTGTTCTTCTCTTTAATGATTTAAAGAAAGGAAGTGATTAAGGATGGTGTACATATCTAGTGAGTGGGTGGGTTTCCCACCCATTAATCAGTTCATTGAGCTAGTGAGGCATTAGTATTATGGCCTCATTCCTTTTCAGAATTCCTATTCCCTTTTTCCAAAATGCAAATGAAAAAAAAAAATCATCACTATTAAAATTCTAAATACTCTAAATATATGTCTTTATATATTCAACAAAATGTAGTGCCATTGGCTTCATCATTTTATCCATAAATATTAATATTTGATATTTCTTTCAAGTCTGCTGGGCATGTAAAATCTATTGAAATATAAGTTATTTGTCCTAATTATTATTATTTGTGAAAAGGCAGCTCAGCTTTGCCACCAGCAATGAAGTCTTATTGCATTTGTTAAAACATACAATAAGATGTAAGTAATGTATACATGAAACATTTTAAAGAAATGAATAGCTAGTATCTCACTAAGCTTCTGCTTGTCAGAATTCGTTTCTAAAAGGGTTATAAATGTTAGCTATAAAAAGCTAACTGTTCCTATGT
Organism: Galeopterus variegatus; assembly: GCF_000696425.1. Lineage (NCBI taxonomy): Eukaryota > Metazoa > Chordata > Mammalia > Dermoptera > Cynocephalidae > Galeopterus > Galeopterus variegatus. Next base: position 101,303 of record NW_007732881.1, on the reverse strand, counting down.
CCTCAGTAACACATTCTAGTCCATCACACAACATACGAGCAAAGGATCAGCAGAGATGGATGATGAATGATCAGATTAAAATCCTTCCAACTCTTAGAGCAAATGTTTCTCATGCTGACAATTTATCCATTTACTGCTCTGGCAAAAAGCCACTACATCCCAGAAGTCTGAATTCATAATCTGCAAAAAATGTTTAAGGTTAGGAAATTATTTTTAGTTCCCCTCTATTTCTAACATTTATAGTTAGATAGGTAAATAAATTTTAAATACTTATTAGCAATAACTTCACGGATACTCTCAAAGATCAATCATGAGCTAATTTGAAAACACGCACACATACACATACACACATGCATGCTTTCTTTATAATGTATATTTAACATGGGGCTAGAAAATATTGATACTACAATAGCTTATTCCCCACAAATGGATGAAGAACTTATGTATAAGGGGACCTCCTGCATTTCTAGACAAGAAGGAAGTGCTGATTTCTAAAAACATTGCTTTGTTGACAGTAGAAAGACATCTACTGAGACACAGATTTTTGAAACATAAATTAATGAATGAGTGTAGTAAGTAGAGCGTTCCCACTTGATTCAACATGAAATTGTTTCAGATATGTTAGTAAGCTCATTGGGCATACTGACTAGGTGAAGTTTTTTTTTTTTTTTTCCTTTTTGTCTTTTTTTGTGTCCGGCAACGGATCGCGACCCTCAGTGTCGCGCCCATACCAGATCAGGACCGGCAACGGAATCGCAACCCTTGGTGCTGTACCCGCACCTTGCTCAGCCAGTGAGAGGGAACCGGTCTGACGTATGTGGGATCCAAACCCTTGGCGGGAGAACCGCTGTGCTCCCAAGCGGCGCACTGTAGCAGTGCGCCACCGGGCCGGCCCCTAGGTGAAGTTTTGCTAAGCAAAGTTTTACTTCACTAAAAGTAATGGAAACATGATAGTATGATATAAAAACCAGCCTCCCAGTGCAACTGACCTCCGCAAGTTCTCTGACAACCTACAAAAATTTAGAAAAAGCCAAAGAGGCCTGAGTACTGTTATTGCATACATGAAATCAGGAGACTCCTTGGGGAATACTAACTCATCTCAAGCTCATTTTTATGGCAGTCACAGACATCTCTTCACTTGATGTACTCATATATTGGCAAGGAAAGCTTTAAATCCTTTTCTTTTTTTTTTTTAAAGTTATGTATTGTGCTGTAAATTTTTGTTATTTTCACTTATAAATAACATTTAAAAAACTTACATAACTTGTATATGAACATTTCACAGAATAATAATTGAATAAACCTTCTTTCACATATTGACAATTTCAGAAACAAAACTTTACAAGTATCTTTGAAGTATCCTGTGAGCATCTCTTAAAATCCATCTGCTACCCCTTTCCCTGCATTGACACTAGTCTCAGTTATTTATGTGTTGGAAATACTTTCTCCAAATTTGCAGATTTCCCTCCCTTCCTTTATTGTATTTTTCAATCAAAATGAGATCTTAATACTAATATTTTTGAATTTCACATTCTTTTCCTTTAGAGTTTGTCTATACTATAGTGTGTCAGTTCATTCCTTACACTAAGGTCAAGAAGATGCTGTTCCTATATTTTCTTTGAAATGTTTGGGGCCGGCCCGGTGGCGCACTGCTACAGCGCGCCACTTGGGAGCGCGGTGGCGCTCCCACCGAGGGTTCGGATCCCACATACAGACCGGTTCCTGCTCACTGGCTGAGCGAGGTGCGGGTGCAACACCGAGGGTTGCGATCCCGTTGCCAGTCCCGGTCCGGTATGGGCGCGACACTGAGGGTTGCGATCCATTGCCGGACACGAAAAAAGACAAAAAAAAAAAAAAGAAAAAAAAAAATGTTTATAGCTTTGCCTTTGGTATTTACATTTCTGAATTCATTTGGAATTTATTTTCAAGTGTGGTGTGACAAAAATACTCATTTTAATTTTTCCCATACAGATAACCAAGTGTTACAGCATTATTTATTTAATAACCTCTCTTTTCTGGAACATCACCTTTATTATGCAGTGAATTTGAATATGTGCACATGTCTTATTCCTGGCCTCTCTATCCTGTTCCACTGTCCTATTTTTTTTTTTCTAATCATGCACCAATACACTACTGTTTTAATTACTATACTTGCGTAATACAAGGATACATCAAAAAATTCATGGAAAAATACTATTAAAAGATAATATGAATTTTTCCATGAACTTTTTGAAATACCCTCATATTTTTTGATATAGAGTGGAGAAATAGTTGTACCTCCCAACTTGGTTCTTCATCTTCAGGAGTATCTTGGCTATTCCTAGTATTTTACATTTCCTTGTGAATTTTATATTCAGCTTACCAATATAATTTAAAAACAAACAAACAAAAGAACTTGCCATAACTTTGACTGGAATTTGGGAAAATATACAAATTAGCTTCTGGAAAATTTATTATTAAAAAATAATATGGTATTAGACATTAATATTACATGGCTCATTTCTATTTATCCAAATATCGTTGATCTGTAAAACAAAAAAATAGCCTCCCTTAAACAATAAATATAAGTAAATAAGTAAATGACCTGTCATTCAGAGGTGTAATGACTATGACTTTTTTCCTGGCAGATTTCTTTATTTTTTACTTTATTTTTTTTATTGAAATGTATTAATTATACATATTTGTTGGGTACAAAGTTGACTATCATTACATGTATATAATGCATGATGATCAAATCAGGGTAATTAGCATACTCATCATTACAAAACAATCATTTCTTTGTGATGAGGACATTTGATCTCCTCTCTTCCAGCCATTTGACAATATGCAGTAAATCAATATTAATTATAGATACCTAATTCAACTGCACACCAATAGAACTCATTTTCCTTTTCTAGCTGTTTTGTGTCCACTACTGAAATCTCTCACTATACCCCGTATCCCTCACCCTTTTCCACCTCTTGGAACTACAGTTCTGCTCTTCCCTTCTGAAAGTTCAGTGTACAATGATCTCCTTCCTTCTTCCTTCCTTCCTTCCTTCCTTCCTTCCTTCCTTCCTCTCACACTTTTGAGTGAGAAGATGTGGCATTTCTCTTTCTGTGCCTGGCTTATTTCATTTAATATAATTTTCTCCAGGCTCATCCATTCTGCTGTGAATGGCAGAATTTCGTTCTTTTTTATGGCTGAGTAACATTTCATGTGTATACATACCACATTTTCTTTATCCAGTCATCCATCAACGGACATTTAGGTTTGATCCATATATTGGCTATTTTGAATACAGCTGCAATAAACACGGGTGTACAGGTATCGCTTCGACATGTGATTTCCATTCCTTTGGGTATAGGCCAAGCAGTGAGATTGCTGGAATGTATGGTAGTTCTATTTGTATTTGTTTGAGAAACTTCCATACTGTTTTCCATAATGGCAGTGCTAATTTACTAACGGATTTCTTTACTGAAAAGGAAAAGGGAACTATCACTTTTTAGAAGATGTAATTGTACTGTGTATTATACAATGTTGTCATTTAATCTTCACAATAACTTTGAAAGTATGCATTATTAATGACCTGTTAGAGAGGAAACATCTGAGTGTTAACGTAGTAAATAATATGTTCAAAGTCATTGAGTGAATAAGTGATGTTGTGCTATGATTTGAGTCAAAAACAAACACCAATGACCATCCTGTTTCCAAAATTAAACCAGAAGTTCTAAATGACTTTTAGATCAACAGAACTGGTTATCTACTATTGTTTACAAGTCATAGCAAAAGACCAGCTCTTAATTTTTCCTTTTAGTGTGTTATTTTTTACAAGTCAGAATATAAATTTTCTAGCTGTATATTAATATTGTTTATTATATGTTATATTAATATATCAAATATTTCTTAGTATTATTTCAATATGCCATCTCTAATTATATATTAATATTGTTATCTAAAATCAAAGGACATAAATAATGTATTTTAAGAAGCCAACAACACTACTAATATGATACACCTTTTATGTGCCATACCTATGACAGAAAGAGAAGTGACAGAAACAGTGGTTTGGCAACATCTATAATATTTTCTGATTCTTCTTCAGTGTTCATAGTTTATCACTCTGTGACAGAATAGCATACTGCAAAGAAAGATTCTTTTCAAAAACTGTTAGACAAGAACATTTTTATTGTTTTCTTAAAACCCACATTATATCACATTATAATACATGTGATACTGCATATCTATGATTCTATAGTTTATTTAGGCTTTTTGCCTAAATAAATACATTATGTAGTCCAAGAAGTTGGTGGATTTTTGGAAGCAAAAAAATTCTCACTATCAAAAACAAACTAGGGTATTTCTGGTGTCATTAATCAGTCTAGTGATTAATGTAGATAGTCTTCACCACAATTCTAGAGATTAGTGGGCTGCCCATCATAGAGGTATAATTCCTGTAAAATATCACAAAGGAAAGTCTTTACTAAGCACAGGCTGTTACAGAACCATCAGTACATCAGTAGCCCATACTTTTGTGCTTCACACACATTTCAATGAATTACATTGTCAAAAAAAAAAAAAAATTGTGGCCTTGTTTCTGAACTAAACATGTGGAATTTTGCTGAATATCAGTGGCAAGAGAAATAGATAGGAAAAGACGAAAGAAGCTACTTTTCCCCCTTGTTTTTGACTCCTAGCTGAATGTCATGGCAGCACTTCATGTCAGATGAAGACACGGCACACTTATCACGCAACACAAACGTTTTAGCCTCACATGTTCTCTAACACTGACTCTCCTTACTGAAAAACATCTCAGATATCGTAGAAATAAAGGAGCCTTAATATTAAAGGAAATTTTCTTTTGAATCAACAGTATTTAACAAAAAATTGCCAAGAAAGTGTTTGAAACATATTCTAACCTGGTCTGAGATTCTGGCATGACCCCTGTTAGAACAAATAAACCTTGGAGCACTATTGATAGATTAGTGTTCAATGGTAAAAATACTAGAATGGATGGGCATTACTTCCATATAATTGTAACTGGGAAATATGGCATGTTACTTAAAGAAGTAAATTAAATTAAAATAACATATTATTTAGCTTAAAAATTACAAACTTCATAATATAATGTGTATATGTGTATGTGTTTATATCATAATGCATGTAATCTTTGGTTTTATATTTTTCATAAAAGTTGTACATACCCAATATACAATATTTAGAAACCACCGATAAATTATATTAGAATAAAAGTGATCCAAAAATTTATTTCTCACACTTGGAGATAACTACTGCTGATATTTTGATATATATCATATAGCTCTTTGTATACATTTTATCATTTATTGGTAAATCATAAGCATACTAGACAAAGGTTTTTGAGTAAATAACTTTCTGTATATATCCTGCTAGGTAAATCATCTAATGGAAATTAATAACTAATGTTTGGAAATTATTTTTTTATGAATACGTTTTTGTGTCTGATGCATTAGTAGACTAATCAACCTGGAACATGAGTGTCCCCCAGTTCATGAGGATTCTGTGCCTTCACCTGGTTTGAGGAAAGACTCCCACAGCTATATTTGTGTTAGATGATCTCACCAATGAGTGACTGAGGCTGGAATGGGAATATTCTTCAAAGTTGGGCCAGAGTCTCTTTCTCAATAATTTGAACACCAAAGGAGCAGGGAAAGGAAAAGGAAAAACAAAAACAACAACAACAAAAAAACAATTTCCATGACACATATACAAGCGTGCTATTATCTGCTTAGTCCTGCCTTACAGATTAGGGAGTAGAGAAACACCATCTCAAGAAGAAATTGAACAGACGAGTAAAGAACACAGTGATGAGAGATGCAAAGGAGTAAAATACCTGAGTTTCCAGCAGCTTTCCAATTTTGGTATACAGGTAACCCATCTTTACATTTAACATTTATAATTTAAAATGCTTCAGTATACTCTAATTATTTTATTTCATGTAACCAAATGCAACTTAATATCCCCATCAAGTCCATTTTCTGATGTTTTAACTATGTTGGGAATGTGGTGACCCCACAGAGGTAAAAATATCACTCTTAAAATCTATTTAAGTGACTAGCTCCCTAGCAAATACTGTCCCCTATTGGGAAAGAAAAGGAAAAAGAAAAAAGAACATATTGATATTTTAATATCAGAATACATAGCTACTTTTCATTTACCTTGTATTTATTTTTTATGAATATCAATAATCAGCTAGCTTAATTTATTTTATGTATTTAATCTAATTTATTGGAAATGCTGTGCTCTGATTGAATATGGGTTTATGTTCTGCAGCTTAGCAAGGTTCACTCAAATCTAGTAACTGGCTCACTTTTGGACATTGTGGGTGACACTGTGTTGATTTTGCTATTCTTCTAATCTTGGCTCTGCCTATTCCTATTTAGTCAGGCTGTTTCACTGGTATGTATTTGATTTTCCTTGACCCATTGGAAAATTACAAGCATGAGTGATAGAGAGAGGGAGCATAATCAAATCTACCAAGGGAGTCGCATCTTTCTTAAATTTCAGATATTCAACTTGGTATTTTTGTGGAGTGCTGCAAACTTCTATTTTATAAATTTTCATCATTTAGAAAATGCAATAAAAGTCAGGAATACCTATTTTGACTTAGTCAAGATTTTACCTAAATAACTTTAGTTATTTTAAGATAGTGGGAAGAAAATGGGATTAATAATAGGCTGAACTTTGTTTAATCATTGCTGCACCACTTGTTACTTCTTTGGCCTTTAAAGGTTGTTAGCATCCTTGAGCATGAATTCCTCATCCATGCCTTTCAGGATTCCTGTGAGAATTTGAAGGGTCTTTAAAGTTTATGACATAGAGTAAAATTTATTAATCTGTGACAATTATTCTAATAAATTTTCTATATTACTATATAAATCAGGAGATTTCAAAACCTTTTGAGTCAGATTGATCATCTTCTAGCATATTTTTTTTCATTTATCCTCTTTCTTTTGTATTTGAAAAGTGTAACTAAATAACAGTTATTTTCTTACAACATTCTTTTGAACCAAACATTTCAGTATCCATCATATCTATATCATCACTACAACAGAAGCAAAGTGGTCAGAGTTCTCTTCCTAGACATTAGAGAATTTCACATAACTGTTCCATTTTGAAGGATGCCATATAATACTATAAACAAACTTGACACCTTAAAAAGCACTAAAACATTCCGTACTTCACCTTTTCCATCTCTGATAACTTTTAGGAAAGGGTTTAGACTACAGTCTGAGCAATTACAAATAATATAGAAGTTTAAAACTGCTGGATTTTACTTCAAAAATAATGTTAGAAAGTAATTTAACAGAGTAATGAAGTTTACTATATTTATTGGCTATTGCCCACATACTCTGTCCTAACAAGGCTGTAGAAATGAAGGATATCACAATTCTGTTAATTACCCAAACCAGGTTATTTATACAATTATGTGAAAAGTGTGACAGTGGATGAGTTCTGCAGAAATTCCAAGGAGTGAGTGATCCCTGGATGCTGGTGATTAGAGAAGACTGGCCACAAAACCAGAAAACCTTGAATCGCAGGGAAAATTTGGTTTGAAGAGTTACGAAGATTATCCAAGTATGTGCACCACAGTGATATAAAATAAGGATTGGAGATGTGCATGAGAAAAGTATAAATGCAAGATTCTATGAAGTGAAACTGACAGATTGGACTGACCTTTTAGTCTGGCTCTTGTGAGCCATCATAAAATGGCATACGACCTCTTTTTTACAAAAATCAATGTTTATGAACAAAAATCAATATGTGCCCTGTGTGAAGACACATTGATTTATAGGAAAATATTCATATTAGGGAGGGGGAACTAATGATGCATTTTCTAAATATCTCCACATGGTCTTCACGTGTGTCATGAATTTGCTGATTAATACTTACATTATGGGACAATAAGTGAAAGGATGTGTCATTAACTGGACATGAGAGCTCTTGTGGAGGGCCCAGGTCTTATAATTTTTCTTTTCTTTTTTTTCTCTTCTAAATTGTGAAATATAAGTGACAAGGAGTTTGGAATGTGAAGATCTGAGCAGCTGAAGCTGATGACAGAAAAGAGAAATGAGATAAAAAGCGTTCTGCAGAGGCCAGCTTACTGTCCCATTTGAAGCAAAATTTTAAAAGAGAAAAATATTAGAGCTTTCTTTAAAAAAAAACTCTTCTAATGAAGATTGAACTAGAACAAGCAAAATTTTTCCTCAAAAAATATATTAGCAATATTGATAGACAAATCCATCATATTTGAAAGAACAAAGGTTGAAAAATTTAGTAGCACAAATGCAAAGCAATAATGCGATGTCCTTGCATAATGTAATAAGAAAATTCTTTTATAGAAAATCACAAATTACCATTTTTGAAATAATACAGAAATGTCTCTAAAACTTGACAGCACTGTCATTATCTAAGAAAAACATATAGAAACTTCTTTAAGAAGAATTATGTTTAAAAACCATAGAAGAGAGACTTTTGAAACTTTGATGCTATTGTGTAATGATTTGTAGACAATTACAATAAACTATATGAAACATTTTAAATCTACCTATGCATGTCATCATAAGCCAAGATGTCTGAATTAGCAATATCCAATGTTATTGGGAAGGATAACTGCCTGTAATATGAGGAAGCTGATGACTTTTTTTTTTCTCTTTCTTTTTCTTTTCTTTTTTCTCTTTCTCTTTTGTTTGTTTGTTTGCAAAACTTGAAAATTTCTTTCCTGTGTTCATAACTTATGATTCTCTATTAGGGTTTCCTCCTTCCTTTAAACAGCATATAAGATCCTTCAATTTTGTTGTTGTCAATAACAAACAAATACTTGTGTGTGTTTGGGTGTGTGTGCATCAGAATGATTTGGGGGGAAATACACAAAAGACAAAAAAATGAAAATGGGGCAATAGATGTAAGGATTTTTACTTTGCAATATTCCAAGGCTATCTTCTTTCAGTTATCTTAAGACTGCTGGCTTTTTCACAGAAGTTGCAACAAAAATGCAGAAACCACTTAATCCCTCATTTGAAAATGTAGGACTCCCCCAACCTCTTTGCTAGTTCATATATATTCTTAGGATAAATTTGAAGACATTTAATTTTCCTTCTATATTCAATTGTAGGAAGAATTGAATGTAGAAGGAAAGGAAGAAAAATACAAGGTAACCAGATTCCCATGTACCAGAATGTTTTAGGGTTATAGTTCTCAGTCAAGGAAAGAACACATATTAAATTAATCTGCTGAGATTTTTTTCTAAATGTATATGGCCCCTTTCATTTATCCTCCTTAAGCTCTTTCTTTGTATTTTTTGTTAATGTTTTTGTGAGGGGAAAGCAAAAGTGGAAAACTTGGATTATGAAAGTAAGTGTATACTGCTGAGATTTTTTTCTAAATGTATATGGCCCCTTTCATTTATCCTCCTTAAGCTCTTTCTCTGTATTTTTTGTTAATGTTTTTGTGAGGGGAAAGCAAAAGTGGAAAACTTGGATTATGAAAGTAAGTGTATATACTAAGTATTTTCTTAGAAGTTGGCAGCAGGATTGTTATAGAAGATGCTGGCTCAGTGAATAATAGAACATACATGAAAATAAGACTGCTATGGTTTGAATGTTTGTCCCTGTTGAAACTTAATCTGCATTGTAACTAGGAAATCTGACTGGAGTTTTGAGAGCTGTGATCTTTAGGAGGTAATTAGGATTAGATCCAGTCATGTGGGTGGGACATTAGTGGCTTTATAAGAGGAAAAAGAGAGACCTGCACTAGCATGCTGCATCCTCTCCCCATGTGATGTCTTGAGAGCTGTGATCTTTAGGAGGTAATTAGGATTAGATCCAGTCATGTGGGTGGGACATTAGTGTCTTTATAAGAGGAAAAAGAGAGACCTGCACTAGCATGCTGCATCCTCTCCCCATGTGATGTCTTACCCCCTCTACAGAGTGTTCCCACCAGCACGAGGTTCCTCACCAGATGTGGTCCCTTGACTTTTGACTTCCCAGCTTCCAGAACTGTAAGAAATAAATGGTTTTTGCTGTTGTTGGCATTTTTTTTTGTTTTTTTTTTTTTTAATAAATCACTCAGTCTCAGGTATTCAGTTGCAGCAACAGAAAACGTACTAAGACAAAGACCAAATAGAATTGAGGTTCACTTTTAAGAAGGAATAGTAGGAATTTCTAATCAAATTGTCATGGAAAAAGAATTTTTTAACCAATCATTACACTAAAATATTCAGCGTGCATTGACATAATATCCAAATTTTTATCAATCACTGTTTGTATGCAAATTGTGTGTAATTCTCTCTTTTGGGGGGAATCTCTATATGGAATTGTCTAATGAACAATTAAATTGAAAAATTACCTTATAAGAAGAAAGAGGCAAGTTTACATCTTTGGAAAAATAGCTGATGTTGAAAGATGAGTTCAAAGATTATCACTGAATAAAAAGATATAAAGATTGCCTCAATTTTAATTATTCTTATCCACACAAAAAATAAGTTTTACTAGTAAAGTATAAGCTTGTCTCATTTTCAAAAGTCTGTCTAAAGTACGAGTTACTGGTCAAGTAAAGACTCTTAGCAGCATTAAGTTATTTGAATAAATATTCAGAGCAAACTTGAAAGTGACAAATATCAGGTATGATGGAGGGTATATCATATAAATACTCAGGAAGAATGTCACATCAAACCTCATTCCTCCTGAAGACATTGACAAATATCATGGAGATAAGAATTTCTATCTTCAGTGACCGATGTTATAAAGTTGGGCAAAAATATCCAAAGAGGGTGAATAAGAGTGATGAACATGTAGCTACTCTTTCTTTCTCACTGACGTTCTTTTTTTTCTGTAAGATGATGAAAAATAATGTATATAGCAACTAAAATTAAAAAGCCCATGAAAAATATTGTATGAATTAGGGAGAAGGAAACTGAGATCCAGCAAATACTTAGAAGCTATAACCACGGTAACCTGACCCCAGGATTGTAGGAGTTAACTAGTATATAATATTCTATTTATTGTTTTCCTTATTTCCAGGTGTGCAATCAGCATTAAATATTGCTTGATTCATTCATATATCTTTCTGTCCTGAGATAATCACAGAAAGAACAACTTCTGCAGTGAGTCAGGATGATGAAAACCATCAGCATTTTTACCTGTCCAATAAAAATTAGGATATTCAAAAATGCTTGTACTTTTTGAAGGGCAGTAAAAGGTATCAGATGATCAGCCTTCAGGAGCCGCACATAACTATAACTAGAAACTGCTAAATAAAACATATCCTATATCTAATGTCAGAAAACTAAAGTCACCCAAAAGCTAAAATGAAGAAAACAATTGGCACTAAAATTCAATCCACGTAGCCCAGTAGCATAATCTCTGCTTCTCTGAAGAAAAAAGATGGCCTGGAAACAAGAAACCAAGTAGTGCAGTTGCATGTCTCTTCTCACCCCTCAAAGATTCAGTGGCCAAACAGAGTTTAGGGTGACTCTAAATGATGTGATGGTTTTAGCTTGGCTTAGGTCACAGATGAAAACTTAGAGCTTATTGCTCATTTCTCCTTTAACGTGTGTGTGAGGGTTTCAGAAATAATAGAAATGACAATTTGAAGCTTCAGATAGTCTGTGTATTGAGATGCAATGTTAGGAATAGAAAATATATAGAGACGGTTGTTCTCTTTCTCTCAATCCCTCAGTAGTAGAAATAAGATTCTTCTTAAAAATAGAGATCTGCAGGTTTCTTGGTTTCTTTAATCCAGAAATAGTGAATGTAACATAAAGATGGAATCCTGTGATCTTCCATGGCCATCATTCTCCAAAGAAAACATCAAGGAAATTGGTTCACAGATCATGTCTCTGGAACATAAGCAAGTCATTTATAACATTGTCTTTACTTGTGTGAGATTTTTCCTGTAAATACTCTGCTTTTTGATATATGGGATGATATTTATCACTTGGTCAGTTTCATATTAGGATCTAATTCAAATGCTTACTCATTTGTTCAACTAATATTTATTAAATATCTTTTAGGTACAAAGTTCCAGATGTGAACGGTAACAAGTTAAGCAAGGTCCCTGACTCCTGAAGTTTATATTCTAGTGGGAGGGAGGTATAAAGAATTACTAAGGAAAACAAGGAAACAAAATAATGGCAAATGGCAAGAATTGCCATGCCGATAAGAAGACGACGTTTGCTGTGATAGAGAATAAAAAAGGGGTGGAAAACTAATTAGGATATGGTACTACATAGAGAAAGTCTATGAGAAGATGATATGTAAGTTGACATCTGGAAACTGAAAAGGGATAAGTAGTGTCAATTATATTTAAAAAAAAAAAATGTTTCAGAGAGAGAGAATAGGAAAGCCCCTGAGCTGGAAAACTGGAGGCCAAAGTAGATAAACAATAGTAGAAAACGAGATGAAAAACGTGAGATAGACGAGGTTGAGTGATACGGGCTTTGTGGATGAGTAACTTCTGATGCCATAGCCCTGAAATCTAAATTTGGGTTCTAATTTATCTTCACATTTTTTCCTGCCCTATTTATGCTTGCTCACAGAGATCTGTGGATATTATTGTTTTATTCTTCATCATTCACATCTACTATCAATACATGGAAGTCTTAAATTTCATTTCGTTTTCACAGAGATCTGACACAAGGTCTTAAAATTTCATAAACATTGCTTAGATCATAGTTACATATAATTTAACTTATTAGGCCAACTAACAAAAATGTAACATATTTAATAAGATATGCACAATAAAGCACAACTGATGGACATATGTTTATTTCTTTTAAAATCTCATGGGGGATAACAGTCATACAATAGCTAGAAAATGCCGTGAAGGGAGCAGCAACCATTACTACTGTCAATTTTTCCTTTTCCAGTACTAATCACAATGAAGGTTTTGTTGTCTAAACAACCAGCATTCACCCAAAATGTCAGTTATTTCTGGGTAGATTGGAGTAAGAGGAACATACCATAAACACTGCCTACAACTTTCAGCCTTAAACCTTTCCGTATTTGAGTGACACAAATACAACAACCTGGACTGAACTTGTAATATAATCATAGAATTTTAAATAAACTTAAGAGAGCCCCTGATCTTTTGAAAACAAAACAAAGCAGGATTTTAAACTAACTAAAAAAAATATCTCCAAATTCTTTAACAGTCCTCTTGGGTTTTAGAGAAAATTATATTAAGTGAAATAAGCCAGGCACAGAAAAAGAAATCACGCATTTTCTCACTTGTTTGTGGGAGCTAATAAAAATAAGTAAGTAAATAAACAAACGAATGGGGTTGGGGGTGGGGAAAAAAGACACAACAATCACAACAATTCCTTGATTTTATTAAGACGTGGACAGATACGATGTTGATGGAGGGAGGGGAGAAAGGGTGGGAAAAAAGGAGAAATTGATAAAGGGACATGAAAATCAACTATATAGTATATTGATAAATTAAAAAAAAAAACTTGAAGTAATTAATTTCTCCTGAAAATTTAGAATCTTTTTCTGTGCCTGTTAAATCTAGCCAATTATTTCCATGATTAGTTCCTGAACCAAAATCACTCTGCAATAAAAATATGAACTGTGCTCACGATGACTTAAGCAACACCAAAACACACCCTCAATTCATCCAATTAATGACTCAACTCTTAAGGACCAAAATAGGGGACTAATTCCCTCTTCCCCATACTAACCAGCATTTTATTTACTACAAATTATGGAAACTCAGGGAAGTAATGAGAACATAAAACATATTCAAATGGTAGTCTTAAAAAGACAGTAATCATCAACAAAATATCTTCTAGGACACAGAAGCTTTTTGAGGTACAGATCTAGAGGGGTTAAGAGACATTGATTCCTCTGTAGAATTATTATGTATTTGCTTGATCCCATACTAACTGCTGTTTAAAGATGGAGATTTCTTTGGAAATTACACGTGAGAACACTAGAAAGTAACCAGTGCTTTCCTTTCTCCTTTTTTGTGCTTTCACTCTCTTTAGCTACCCTGTTCAATTCCACCTGAATGGCAAAGACAGGCTGCCCTTGTTCTTGCTTCCTGTTTTTATCACCACCTCTTGAATAGTACCCAAAGGCTCCTTTTCAATCTTTACATTTTTCTCTCTCTTATTCTCTCTATTGCCTGACAACTGTCAAGAGAGTAAGGTTGGAAAAAACACTCGCACTTCTAATAGACTAGAGGGATGTTTGATATATAGTAGGTTACAGAGTTGACTTGAAGTAGAGAAGAAAAAGAAATCTATGAAACTTCTTAGATATACATTTGGTCTTCAAAATGTCTGATAAATGCTAATCATTTATGTATGTGGAACCCATTGTTTTAAAGACAGATAACACAGTTAACTCTGAGTGGTCTATTCTAGAGAATATTAGGATTTATTAATTTATTTCATCATTTTCTCGAGAAAGATTGATGTTTGAAAGTAGCTGTTTGGGTAACGAAGCAAATAGATTTTATTAGTATAGAGAAAGCATCCTTTACATGAGAAGAATGAAAGCTGGTTGGATGAATCAGTACGGTAGGAGAGGTTTTCAACAGCCCAAGATATTTGAGAGGAAACACAATTAGAAAAAGTAAGGCATTCATGGAAATAATACTAATGTAACTAAGTAGATTCCAACTTTAATAGTGATAGTGCTGTAATTGATCCTAATTATGTGATCACTGAGAAGAGATAAGGAAAATGTTGTATTGACATTAGAGGGCAATAAAAGAGCCATAAAACCAAGCTCAGTAAGTTATCATGTTGTGGTATGTTGAAGTCCACTGTCTTTCGTGATAAAACTAAATATAATACTAAATGTAATTAAAGGAGAGAGCATCACATAGAAAACAACAAGTTGAGTCTCCATTGCCAAACAAAGTTCGCTTACCTCTGAGATGCTGACCTCTACTGACTGCCATGTATTGATTGCATGTGACCTTGAGTAAGTTACTTAACTTTTCTGTGCATCAAGGTTCCCATGTATTAATGGGTTTATTAAAAGCACTGTTAGGGCCGAGCCCGTGGCGCACTTGGGAGAGTGTGGTGCTGGGAGCGCAGCAGCACTCCCACCACGGGTTTGGATCCTGTACAGGGATGACCGGTGCGCTCACGGTGCTCACTGGCTGAGTGCGGTGCGGCCGGTCTCAAAAAGGACAAAAAAAAAAAAAAAAAAAAAAAAAAA
>NW_007732881.1:35776-86102 GCF_000696425.1 Galeopterus variegatus | reverse complement strand
AAAAAAAAAAAAAAAAAAAAAAAAAAGCACTGTTAGCTTTGTTGAGAAAATTAAAGAGGGTACAATTTTTTGAAATGCTTGAAATATATTTTTTTTTTTGTCTTTTTCCGTGTCTGGCAACGGATCGCAACCCTCAGTGTTGCCCCCGTACCGGACCGGGACCGGCAACGGGATCGCAGCCCTCGGTGTTGCTCCCGCGCCTCGCTCAGCCAGTGAGCGGGAACCGGTCTGCATGTGGGATCCGAACCCTCGGCGGGAGCGCCGCCGTGCTTCCCAAGCGGCGCACTATAGCAGTGCACCACCGGGCCAGCCTGAAATGTTTGAAATATTTTAACTATTATTATTAATACTGCCACTACAAGACAAGCATTACGGAGTACTCTTGCCCCTTTAATGTGCCCCCCTGAGTGATTACTTGAGTACTTTCTCCAAATGACCTGTAGCTGAGATATATTAGAATGGATTACTTAAATGAAACTTTATTAAAAACTCAGAGCTAACAGAAGAGAAACAAACACAGAACTACAATGCATAATTAGATCATCTGTGTATTAGTCTGTTTCTGTGTGCTTATAACAAAATACCTGAAACTGAGTGATTTATAAAGAAAACAAAATATATTTCTTACAGTTTCAGAATCTGGAAAGTCCAAAGTCCATCCGGTGTTGACAAAAGTGACCCAGGGGTCTCCCATTGTAAGATAATGGAAGCAGAGAGAGCAGAAAGAGAGACAGACTCTCCCCTCTCTTCTTTAAAGCTCCAGAACCATGCTCTGACCACCATTTTTAATCCATTCAGTCTCTTCAAGGATCTTCAAGCGGTCCCACCTCTTCAAGGCTCCACCTTTCAGTTACCATACTAGGATTTCCTACCCTCTTAACAGTCACAGAGGGGACCAAGTTTCTAAGGCATAAAACTTGGGAGACACAATTCAAGCTTCAGTGAGTTTTGGGGGGACATAATACAATCCACTACAATCTGGTGAATAAAACATAGGTCTCTAATCTTCTGCTTGGACAGGCCTTGAAGACCTCCCCATACCCAGTTGTTGGTCATGAACACCTGATGAAAGCCTTTATAAATTCATTTCCAAAAAATCCGTAAGAGTTTATAATGGCTTTCACTATGTGTCCAACTGATATTTGACAAAGGTGCCAAAAACATAAATTGGGGAAAGGACAGCCTCTTCAGTAAAAGGAAAACTGGATATCCATGTGTAGAAGAATGAAACCAGACCCATACCTCTCACCATATACCAAAATCAACTCAATATGGATTAAAGACTTAAGTATAAGACCTGAAACTATAAAATTCATAGTTTAGAAAACACAGGGGAAGCACTTCAGGACATAGGACTAGGCAAAGACTTAATGAATAAGACCACAAAATAACAAGCAACAAAAGAAAACAAAATCAAATGGGATTACGTCAACCTAAAAAGCTTCTGCACAGCAAAGGAAAGAACCAACAGAGTGAAAAGACAACCGAGTGAAAAGAATGGGAGAAAATATTTACAAACTATACAGCCAACAAGGGATTAATATCCAGAATGTAAAAGGAACCCAAACACCTTCACAGTAAAAAAAAAAAAAAAAACAAACAAACAAACAAAAAAAAACAAATAATGCAATTAAAAAATAGACAAAGGAGTTGAATAGACATTTTTCAAAGGAAGACATACAAATGGCCAACAGGTACATGAAAAAATGCTCAACATCACTGATTATCAGGGAATTGCACATCAAAACCACATTGAGATGTTATTTCATACCAGCTAGATAGCCTATTATCAAAAAAACTGAGAATGACAAATGCGGGCAAAGATGTGGAGAAAAGGGAACTCTTTTATACTGTTGGTGAGATTCTAAATTAATGCGGCCATTATGGAAAACAGTATGGAGGTTCTTCAAACAAGTAAAGATAGAATTACCGTTTGATCCGGCCATCCCACTTCTGGAAATATACCCAAAGGAATGGAGATCACCATGTCGAAGGGAAACTTGCACTCCCATGTTTATTGCAGCTTATTTACAATAAGCAAGATATGAAAATTTCCCGTAAATTTCTATCAGCAGACAACTGGATAAGGAAAATGTGGTATATATACACAATGGAATACTACTCAGCTGTAAAATGAATGAAATTCTGCCATTCACAGCGACATGGATGAGCTTGGAGCAAATTATATTAAGTAAAATAAGCCAGGCACAGTAAGAGAAATACACATATCCACTCAAATGTGGAAGCTAAGGAAGGAGAGAAGGAAGGAAAGAAGGAATGAAGGAAGGAAGGAAGGAAGGAAGGAAGGAAGGAAGGAAGGAAGGAAGGAAGGAAGGAAGGAAGGAAGGAAGGAAGGAAGGAAGGAAGGAAGGAAGAAAGTAAAGAAGGAAAGAAGGAAGGAAGGAAGGAAAGAAAGAAGGAATGAAGGAAGGAAGGCCATAATAAAATGTTGAACTTTCAGAAGGGGAGAACAGACCCACAGTTACAAGAGGTTGGAAAGGGAGTGGGGGCAGGGGGAATAGGGAGTAATTGGGCAAGGAATACAAAAAGTAATTATGTTTTGTAATGATGAACATGCTAATAATATTAATTTGATCATCACATACTGTACACAAATATTGATAGTCAACTCTGTAACCCATAAATATGTATAAACAAAAATAAAATAAATAAATAAATAAAATAATCAAAAATTAAGATCCAAGAACATGGTTTATAAATAGAGCTGAAAGTTTCCTGTTAAAGCCCCAATTTTAAGTTTTTGTTTCCTTTTCAAGATTTTCTTCCTCAAGTGAAATAAAAATGCCCTCCCCCTCTTCAAGAGAGAACCCACCGTTAACCTATGGGCCCTTATCTTTTAGGTGCTGCCAGTCACTGTTGTCAGAATGCAACATGGCACATCTGATACCTGTGCAATGGAAGGTCACCTTACTGACCTCTCTTTACAGGGCGACCAAGAAGGCAGGATTTATACAGAGCAGGTAACTGTAATGGGAAATCATTGAAGTATAAACCAAAAGCTAATTCAGGCAAAAAGTCTTTCTCTCTTTGGGGGTGAAGTGTCAAAATTATCTAATATTCACCTCGCTGTATTAAGAATGAAGTCTATGCTAAAATGCAAAAGCTGTTTGGCAAGCAACACATTATTCCAAGTTCAGCCATGGGTGCAGCAAGTTTATAGCAAGTTACTTAGATGATCCAGTAAGTAACAGAGTCCAGCTGAAATGGGAGATGGGATAGGAAAGGCCTCCTAATGGATTGTGGACTGGTCCATCAGCCCCTCGCCTTGAGAAGGGCTGTGGTGAAATATTTTGGCTAAATAGGGAACAGCATGAGTTAAGCACTAGAACCGTAAAGTAGAAGGTCTACGGGGAGAAGTTTAGATAGGACAGTTAAGCATAGAGAGAACAAAATGCAAAGTTCTGGTTCATAATGCTTAATGATATGAGTGACTATGACTATGAACAGACAGATGGCAAAGGCTGATAGAACTAGAAAGGACTTAAGAGATCAAACCTAAAATTATTGGACAGATCAAAGAGTAGTCATACATGCAGAATTCAAAAAACTAGAGTTATAATGTGTTGGGACAAGATTCACAAACAGAAAAAAAATAATCTCAAGTGCGTTTAATTTTCTTTTTATCATCTGTCCAGAAAACAAACAAAAAAATAAAAAGTAAAAAAGGCTAACTAGGGAGATGAAGCAGGAGACTGTCCTCTGTGGCTAGAAGCATTTATCAATAACCTTTGGGGAGCACAGTGGTGGTGTGGATTGAATAGGAAGTACAATAGTCCCTTTAATGTGATGAATTCAAGAGAAACTGCAGGCACTGCCACCTGGCCAGCACTTAAGTAACTGTAGTGAACTTAGACATTTACCACTGAACATGAGTAATGGGCTTGTGTTAAAAGATAACTGTGCTATGTGAGTAATAAATAACAGGAGATAATGAAATTAAATCCTTGCACATCTTATCCAGATTGTGCTGGCCTCAGCTATTTGCCTGGCTTTGGACAATGACCCAGAAATTAAATGGTATAACCACACAGGATTAGAATTAAAAGGCACATAAGAAGTTTCTGGGCTCAAAGTTTGATCCTGAAAGGCATATAATTGAATAGACACAGAGTCTAAAATTGCCCATCTCCATTATTGGTCTTATAAAATATTTTCTCAGCAGTTAAGATAAAAGCTTTAAGATTTAAAAATAAAAAGAAAGCTAGGACCATGAAGTTCTGCCTATTCATCTTTCCCTCTATCTGGCTGTGTGGATGGTAAAGTCAATTGATCTCTCTGAGGTGAGCCTGCACCCTCCCAAGTTTGCATAGTTCTGTGGGAGGCACAGCTAATGCTCACTTTATAGCACCCTTTTTGTCTTTCCAGGTGCCTGTTGTTAAGGAGGACCATGTGACTAATTCTGGCCAAAGGGCTCTCAGTCAAGGTGACGGGTTCACTTCCAGGCTGAAAGGTAGAGGAGCAGAGTGAGAACACCATGAGTGCTCTTATCTTGCCAGAGTGAACAAGGCAATAGTATATTTCACATAATACAGTCTCAAATCATGGACCCTCTATTGGCTGACCTAGGTTCCTGAGTGACAAAAGGGAACAAAGTTCTCCTACTATGTCATATTGAACATGTGTGAATGAGAAATTAATCCTTGCTACCATAAGCCACTGAGATGTTAGGCTAGTAACTACAATGTAACACAGACGATCCTGAGAATTAAATGCTCTTTAAAATGATCTCTAAATATGACATGTTGTTCCATTCTTCTATTTAAGGAGGTCACTTTTTAATCATGCCCACTGCTAGTTTGTAAAAACAAATTATAATAGAGACCATATACTGAAAAGCAAAATAACATATGATTTCAAAAGGATCATACAACTGGAAGGGATTTTGAGATCATTCATCCAAACATCTCATTTTAAAAGAAAATTGTGGCGGGCCGGCCCGGTGGTGCACTGGAGAGTGCGCCGCTTGTGAGCACGGCGGCGCTCCTGCTGAGGGTTTGGATCCCATGTGAAGACCGGTTCCCGCTCACTGGCTGAGTGCGGTGCAGGCGCAACACCGAGGGTTGCGATCCCGTTACCGGTCAGTAAAAAAGACAAAAAGGAAAAAAAAAAAAAAAAGAAAATTGTGGCAAAAACAAAAACAGAAAACAAAATAGTACCACACAAGTAAGAGCTTAGTGTCATTTAAAAATCATCTGTAGGGAGGTTAGATCAAGACGGCAGAATAGATGGTACCCAGTATCTCTCCCATAGTTGAACAACTCACAACTATTTAAAAGCAAAGATTGCCAACCTGGGACTGCTGGAGCTCAAAGGAAGAGGAGGAGAGACCCACAGAGTTCATGAAGGTGGGAGAAGCTGTGGTGTGGTGACAGAAAGAAGGGAATGCTCCGACCATTTCTAGCCCAGTTCACATCAGGGCCAGCCCCTGTGAAGGGCAGGAAGAAGCTGCAGCACGTGAAGCAGGAGCTGACAAAAGCTGCATCTGAGCCCTTAACATGAAGTTGCTTGGAGTCTGCAGGAGAGAAGAGAACCTCAGAGTGCATTATAACATCCCAAGACCACAGACAGTATTCCCGTGGGCCCACATAGGAGTAAGGGGCTGCTGCTGACCAAAGAAAAAAACCACCCAGAGGCCAGTGAGTCATCTCAAAGGCCTCATGCATGGCCCACCCTAAGGAAGCTTTTGGAGTGTGGGGAAGGCTGGCTTTCTGGGAGAACATTGGGGTGCAGCATAGGCAGCTGACCTAACTTCCTATCTTCACAGGCCCAGTCAGTGGAAACTGATCAGGGCAATTAGAATTGCAGGGGACACATTTTGCTGGAAAGACTCAGTCCCAGACCACAATGTCCACATAGCCGAGGTGTATCTGACCTCACAAGACCTGGAAGTGAGTAAAAGGCCAACAATTAAAACCTGATCCACACAAAAAGCCTTCCCCAGAGAATCAGCAGCAAAGCAGCAATTTAGCTAAACTACATGGCCCAAGTGCTGGTCCCCACAGGAAGCTCCTCTAATTTTAGAATTAACTTAAGGACACCAAGTTAATTCCAGTGAAAAGTTTAAGTGATTGTGGTAGCTAAAACCCAACACGGAACTGAATCCCTCTGCTCCCCTCCCCCTAACAAAAAAAAAAAAAAAAAAAAAAAAAAAAAAAACCCACTGCCAAAAAACACCTATAAAACATAGAAGAGATAAAAGTCTCCTCTAATGCCCAAACATCAATGTAAAAACTCAAAGATTGAGAAAGAACAGAGAAATACGATACCATGAAAGGAAACAAACCAAGCACCAGCAGTGGACCCAGAAAAAAACAGAAGATTTATGAAATGTATGACAGAGAATTCAGAATAACCCTCTTAAAGATGTTCAGGGAGTCACAAGAAAATACAGGCAGAAAATCAAATGATATATGGAAAATAATTCAGGAGCAGAATGAGAAACTTGACAAGGGAATAGAATCAATTTAAAAATCAAATAGAAATTCTAGAAATAAAGAATACATTATCTGAACTGAAAAACTTGATGAAAAGCTCCAACATCAGACTTAATCAAACTGAGGAAAGAATCAGTTAGCTGAATGATAAAACATATGAAATTATCAAATCAGATGAACAAAAAGAAAAATGAATAAGAAAAAATTGAAACAGAAATACAGCAAATATGGGACTCCCTCAAGCAAAGTAACCCCTGCATAATTGGTATGCCTGAAAGAGAGGGAAAAGGAAGAGATGTAGAAAGCATATTCAAGAAAATAATGGCTAAAAATTTCTCAAGTATAGAGAAAGATGACAGCATCCAGGTACAGGACACTCTGAGGTCACCAATCAATTCAATCCAAGGAGAAACACTCCAAGGTGCATCATAATCAAATTATGAAGAACCAAAGACAAAGAAAGGATACTGAAAGTAGCAAGAGAAAAGAAACACATTACACTCAGTGAAGCCCTAATATGTCATTCAGTGGATTCCTCAGTAGAAACCCTTACAGTCCAGAAGAGAATGGGATGATATATTCAGAGTGCTGAAGGATAAAGACTGTCAGCCAGGAATTCGCTTTCTAGCAAAACTAACTTCAGATATAAAGGAGAAATAACGTTTTCCCCCAGAATTCCTTAGCTAAAGGAATTCATCAACACTAGACCCGCCTTACAAGAAATGCTAAAGAGAGTTCTTCAATCTGAAAGGAAAATACACTAAGGAGCAGGAAGAAAACATTTGAAGGTACATAATGCATTAGCAAAGTAAGTTCACAGACAACCTCAGAAAACTCCAATGTCAGTGAGAGGGGTGTGAATAAACTGCTTACATCCTTAGTATGAAGACTAAAAGACAAACCTAACAAGATAACAAAAACAACAACTGTATAAGAGATAGGCAATATTGAAAAAAGTAACTAGAAACAAAAAAAATGTCAGAAAGTGGGGGCAAATGAAACCAAAGCAGAGTTGGCTTTGATTTTTTTCTTTTTCCTTAGATATCAAAGGTAAGTTGTTATTAGTTTAGAATAATCTCTTATAACTATAACATATTCTTTGTAAGCCTCATAGTAACCATTACAAAAACATGAGACATACTAAAAATAAATAGCAAGAAATAAAAATATACTGCTAGAGAAAACCACTCAATCACAAAGGAAGAGAGTGAGATTAGAAAAAAAGGAAAAAGTGGGCCGGCCCGGTGGCGCACTGCTACAGTGCGCCGCTTGGGAGCGCGGTGGCGCTCCTGCCGAGGGTTCGGATCCCACATACAGACCGGTTCCCGCTCACTGGCTGAGCGAGGTGTGGGAGCAACACCGAGGGTTGCGATCTCGTTGCCGGTCCTGGTCCGGTACGGGCACGACACTGAGGGTTGCGATCCGTTGCTGGACATGAAAAAAGACAAAAAGGAAAAAAAAAAAAAAAAAGAAAAGAAAAAAAGGAAAAAGTAATCAACAAAACAACCAAAAAAAAAGGAACAAAATAGCAGTAGCAAGTCCCTATATATCAAGTATAATACTAGATGTAAATGGATTAAATGCCCTAATTAAAAGACACGCAGTGACTCCATGTATTATATAAAAAGAACAAACAATATGCACCTAACAGAAACTCACTTCACCTATAAAGACACACACTGTCTGAAAGTGAAGAGATGGAAAAAGATATCCATGTAAATGGAAAGCAGAAATAACCAGGAGTAGCTATATTAATCAGATAAAACAGACTTCAAGCCAAGAAAAGTAAAAGAAAGGTAAGGAAGTTCATTATATAATGATAAAGGGATCAATCCAATAAGAAGATAGAATAGTTCTAAAGACATACAAATCTAATTCCAGAGCCCCCAGTTAAATAAAGCAATTACTATTATACCTAGGGGTAGATATAAATTATAATACAATAACAGTTGGGAACTTTAACACCCCACTTTCAGTTAATGACAGATCCAGATAGAAAGTTAATCAGGAAACATCAGAATTAATCTCTATTTTAAGAGGATTAGACCTGACGGACATAGATAGAACATTTTATCCAACAGCTGCAGAATATACATTTTTCTCCACAACGCATGAAGCATTCTCTAGAATAGACCATTTTTTTAGGTCAAAAAACATGCCTCAACAAATTTTTAAAAAATTGAAGTTATACCAACTTCTTGTTTGACCACAATGTGATAAAACTAGAAATCAACAAGAAAAGAGACACTGGAAACCATACAAATAATGGAAATTAAATAACATCCCCTAAACAATGAATGGGTCAAAGAGAAAATCAAGAAGGAAACTTAAAAATTCCTAGAGACAAATGAAAATGAATACACAACATAGCAAAATCTATGGGATACAACAAAAGCAGTTCTCATAGGGAAGTTTGTAGTAATAAATGCCTACATCAAAAAAAGACAACTCAAATAAATGACTTAACATTACACCTCAAGAAACTAGAAAGACAATAACAAACCAAACACAAAATCAGTAGAAGGAGAGAAATAAAAAAGAACAGAGCAGAAATAAATGAATTAGAGATTTATAAAACAATACAGAAGACCAATGAAACAAAGAGTTGGTTTTTCAAAAAACCACAAAATTGACAAGCTTTTAGCTAGACTAATGAAGAAAAAAAGAGAGAAGACTCAAATCAATAAAATTGGAAATGAAAAAGGAGACATTACAACCAATACCACAGAAATACAAAGGATCATAAAAGACTACTAAGAATAAAAACATGAAATGAACTGGAAAACCTAGAAGAAATGGATAAATTCCTGGACAAATACACCTTATCAAGTTTGAACCACGAAGAGCTAGAAAATCTAAACAGATCAATAATTAGAAATGAGATTGATGCAGTAAAAAAAAATCTCCCAACAAAGAAAACCCCAGGACTAGGAAAAAAAATACATATGATCATTTCAATAAATGCAGAAAAAGCATTTGATAAAATCCAACACTTCTTCATGATAAAAACAGTCAACAAATTAGATACAGAAGGAATGTGCCTCAACATAGTAAAGGCCAAATATGACAAATCCACAGCTATATCATACTGAATGGACAAAAATTGGAGGCTTTTCCTCTAAGATCTGGAACAAGACAAGGAGGCCCATTTTTCCCACTCTTACTCAACATAGTACTGGAATTTCTAGCCAGTGCAATAAAGCAAGAGAAAGCAATAAAGGGCAGCCAAAGAGGGAGTCGAACTAACCCTGTTTGTAGATGACATGATGAAAACCCTAAATACTCCACCAAGAGGTTATTCAAACTACTAAATAAATTTAATATAGTGGCAGGATACAGAACCAACACACAAAAAATTGATAGCCTTTCTATGTGCAAATAACAAAATAACTGAAGAAGAAATCAAGAAAGTAATCCCATTCACAATAGCTACCAAAAAAATGAAATACTTAAGAGTAAATTTAACCAAGGAGGTGAAAGACCTCTGCAATGAAAACTATAAGACATTGGGGAAAACAGTAAAACATCAGTGAAAAAAGTTGAAGAAGACACAATAAATGAAGAGATATCCCATATTCATGGGTTGGAAGAATTAACATCTTCAAAATGTCATATTACCCAAAGTGATCTACATGTTCAGCTCAATCCCTATCAAAATACCAATGACATTCTTCACAAAAATAGAAAAAATGATGTTTAAATTTGTGTGGAACCACAAAAGACCCCATATAGCTAAAGCAATCTTAAACAAAAAGAACAAAGTTGGAAGCATCACACTTCCTGACTTCAAAATATGCTATAAAGCTGTAGTGACCAGAACAGCATGGTACTGGAATAAAATTAGACAAATAGACCAATGGAGTAGACTAGAGCCCAGAAATAAACCCACAAATTTATAGCCAACTGATTTTCAACAAAGGTGCCAAGAATATTCAGTGGGGAAAGGATAGCCTCTTCAATAAATGGTGCTGGGAAAAATGGATATCTATGTGTAGAAGATTAAAACTACATCCTATCTCTCTTCATATACAAAAAAATCAACATCAAATAGAATAGACTTAAATTTAAAACCCAAAACTATGAAACTACTAGAAGAAACATAGAAGAAATGCTACATGAAATGGGCACTTATTTTGAGTGAGACTACAAAAGCACATGCAGCTAAAGCAGAAATACATAAATGGGACTACAAACTGAAAAGCTTCTGCACAGCAAGGGATACTTCCAACAAAGTGAAAAGATAACCTACAGAATGGGTGAAAGTGTTTGCAAACTACATATCAAACAAGAGGCTAATATCTAAAAATAAGGAACTCAATCAACTCAACAGCAAAAAAAAACCCAATTAAAAAATGGACAAAAACCCAGAATGGACATATAAATAGGCATTTGTCGGGTCCGCTGCCAGCGGCCGACCCATACAGCCCTAGCCTCGTCCCTTCTGGCGAGCGAGCAAACGGCCCGGATTACTCTTTCCCTCCTGTCCCCTTTGGAAGGAGACAGGGGAAGAGAGCCATGAAGAGAGGTGAGCACCCCCGCCGGCCCCCCAAAAACAGCCCAGTTAAAGGACACTCAGACACGGTGGGGGGTTCTGTCGAGCAGTTCCATTTATTATCACACAAGCACTTGCTTTTATAGGCAGATAGGGAGGGGAGGATTTTTACATAATCTTATCAGCCTAAAGGTCAAGAGAGCATGCATCCTGTCTCAATGCCTAGCTATGGCAACCTCGAGCGCTTGTATTTGGCCAATAAGGGCTAAGGCTAGGTTCCCGCAGACACCCCCACCCTACTTCCTCCTGGCGCCGTCTTAGGCTGCCACATTAATACGCCCTTGTGGGCTCATAATGGCGCCGCTTGTAATGTCACTTAAGGTGGTGTTAGTTTTTAAGGCCCGACAGGCATTGCTTTATAAAATAGTCAAAAAGCACATGAAAAAATGCTCAATATCACTAATCATCAGGGAAATGCAAATTAAAACCACAATGAGAAATCATCTCACCCCAGTTAAAATGGTTATTATCAACAAGTCAGAAAATAGCAAATGCTGGCAAATATGCAGAGAAAAGGGAACCCTCCTACATTGTTGGTGGGAATGTAAATTGGTGCAGCCATTGTGGAAAACAACAAAGAGGTTCCTCAGAGAGCTAAAAGTAGATCTACCTTGTGATTCAGCTATCCCATTACTGGGTATATACCCAAAAGAAATGAAATCAATATATCAAAAAGATACCTGAACTCCCATGTTCATCACAGGGCTATTCACAGCTATTCTAATAAGATATGGAATTAACCTAAATGCCCATCACTGGACAAATGGATTTAAAAATAGCTATGGTATATATACAAAATGCAATACCACTCAGGTAGTAAAAGAAATGATATCCTATCATTTGCAGTAGCATGGATGGAACTGGAAATCATCATGTTAAGTGAAGTAAGTCAGGCACAGAAAGACAAATACCACATAGTCTAACTCATATGTGGATTCTCAAAAAAAAAATAAAGTGGTTTTCATAGAAGTAGAGAGTAGAATAATGGTTACCACAGGCTGTGAGGGTTGATGGGTGGGGATGAGAAAAAGGGTGAATTAACTGACACAAAACTATACTATCTACTGTAAGAGAATCACTGTGCAGTATATGCATGTATTGAAACAACATACTGTACCCACAAAAATAAGTAAAAATAAAAATGAAAAAATAAACAAAAATAAAAATCATCTATGTATGACTAATATCAGTTAATGTTCAATCTCTATGATTTTCTAAAAAATAATAAGACAAATGTTCTCAAAAAGTAGGTATGTTTACACATGTAAGACTCTAAGGCATCTTAAAATTTTAAACTGTTTTTCATTAATTTTTTAAGATGGATATTTAGTAGTTTTCTAAACTTAAAATGTCTCTATTTTAATTGGAAAAAAATTGGTTAAGGTATTAAAATTATTTTCTCCCTTCAAGCTTTTAACAGTTGACTAAAAAAAAAGTTGATTGGTTCTTTAAATAGAAAAGTAGAAATAAATGATGAACCTTGAGGCCACCATATAATCATAGATCTTTTTCAATATTAAAACAAAAATTGTAAAGATCATTTTGAATCTAGGCCACTTCATTTAAAATTTGAACATAAGTGACATTTCCTTGGTGACATAACACATTAGTGGCAGAGCTAAGCCTGATAATATGTATTTTTAACGATTTAATACTTTTTTAATTCAACTCTAACCACTGCTGTGTGAATGTATGGGCAAACTCTACTAACGTTTATGACCTCTCATTCATGAAAGTCATCCTTAACCTGCTATTCTAGGATAGGTTCCCTGGTTGCTTAGTTTAAGAGGAAGCTTTTGCTTTCAAGATATGTTTCCTTATTGCAAATGATAAAAGTAGTTAATAACTGAAATAAAGATGAAAAATAAATATTCTATTTCTGTTTCTCTTCCCTTGTGTGAAATTGCTTGTCACTGCTAAGTCAAATGAAAAGCTGGATTGGCATGCTATAAGGACCATGAAATTATTCATTTCTGCAGTTAAACATTGTTCAGTATTTCAAGGTATTTCTGACATTAGAGAGCCATGTGTCCTCAAAGCCTGTGGAAAAGGGCAGCATTTGTTGAAATTAAACCTCTCTCTGTTTGTCAGATACAACTTGAAATTTCAGAGTTACCATCACTGAAGGCAATACCTCCAGTTTTCTCTTCCTACCCATTCCTTCCAAGACACCGTTCCTAGTGTTATCTTTCTCCAACATATATTTAATCCCGTCACTTCCCTGTTTAAAAACCTTCAAGAGCTACTCTGCAACTGTAGGGTAAATTCAAAGTTCCCAGGTCAACATCCATCTCTTTCAAAAATGACAACAAATCTGCTTTGCCGATAAGATTTCTTAGTCTTAAACCCGAATCTATGTTCCTCATCCCTCCTACCTCTCTCTGACTATGTCTTTACTTATTATTGTTCCCCTTTCTTTGGCCCTTTCTTATTCTCAGTTTGTGTTCGGCCTACCTGATTTTTCATTTTATTTTTATTTATCTACCTCATCTCAAATCGAGAGCTCAAACATTACAGCCTTATAGTCCTATTTGTTTTTCGTTTTTTTCCTGTTGCCAGCTGGAGATAATATAACCCCAGCTCAATCACATGCCCTCATTTGAATTTTTCTAAACTTCTTAACTGCAATGTTCATTTATGCTTCCTCTTTGGGTTTCTCACAGTGCCTGGGAGAATGCTTTGCACACTCCAAGTGCTCAATAATATATAATAAATAAGGGCATAAGGCATGATCGAAACCTTAAAAGCTAGCTTTGGATGTGTTGAGAGTAGGGAACAACGAAACACCTAAGAACCCCAGATTTAAAAAAAAAAAAAATCTATTCAGCCAATAATTGATTTGTGGATTGTGAGATTTAATAAAGTGATTTCAGAATAAGCAAAATAAAAGAGAAATATTTTGCTCCAATTATCATTAGTAAGTAAAGAAAAAAATGGTGTATTACAGGATCTGTCGAAATTCTTATTTTTTATAACTGACAGCATTAAAATTTGAAGCCTCACTGGGCTGATTCTTGACAGATAAAAGCCATATGTTAGAATTTTTATTTTTCAACTAAGTCTCTGATATTTTTAGAATTTTCTTTATATTTCAAAGTAGAATAATTAGTCTCTCTTAGTCAAATTTCAATTTGATCAGGATTTTACAATTTATCAGGATGGCATCTTTTTTTCCATTTTGTCCAGTGATGACTTGTAAAGCCTATCCATGGAAACCCTCTAAAGAGCTGAGAGTATTTACTTTTATCCATCCAGCTAGAAAAAAAAAAAAAAATAGATTTAAGAGTACCAACAATGAAATGAGAGATAAACTGGTAAGGAAAATATAATTTTCCCTTTCAAAAATGACAATTTAAATGCAAAAAGAAAGGAGAAGAATTTTTTGGAAATATTTTAATGAACACATGTAGTGAAATTTAGTTTACTTAACAGGGTCTGGTCTCCTAGCTTCTTTCAGGAATGGCAGGAATGAATTCAAGTGACTTTTAACATTACAAACTAGCATTAGTTTAGACAAATATGGAATAGTTTGCTTTATTCTTTCATACTTTTGCCTAATTATTTTTCTTTAATTATGCATGAATAGTTAATAACTCAATTATCCATATTAATTTCCCTGTGTACTTAAGAGCTTTTGGCCAGGTTAACTTCCAAAAAAGGAGTGACTGGCTTCCTAGCTTCAGGGAATCTCTCTGATGGAAAGCAAGGAAGCTTTGTTACCACATGCTTGAGTCACACAGGCAATTTCCCCTTGATCAATCTTTTTAGATTTGGGGCAGACCCTTCAAAATATGAAACTCTGGAGATGAAACATTGAGGCAAAAAGAGGTTTATAGTCCTTGAGATTCCATATCCACACATTTCTCTCTTTCAATGCCTCTTTTCATTGATGTAAGAGCACATCGGCTTAATTTGCAGAGCTGAGGACATCATTAACTGCAACTTCAGATAAAGCATTTCAAAAAAAATTTCTAAAGTAGAAAACTTATAACACTCTGAAAACTCAAAACTTTTAACTTTCCCCATCATTATGGGGAAATTTAAAATCAAAAGTGAATTCAGACTTTAAAAAAAATGTTTATCTATTCATAATACATGATTTCCCACAAGTATTCTTCTTAATTATTATTTTATAAGTGTGTCTTTCGTTGGGCTGAATGCCATTAAAAAATCCTTGGAGAATTTACTAGTACTGTCATGGTGATCCTGTTCGAAACTTGTTAAATCTTAAAGCTTACAAGCACATTTTACTTTTGAGTCAAGCATTCTCAATGTATACAAACTTATAATTGTATATCTAATGATGGATTACACCATGAATGCAGGTACTTACTTATATAATACTAGTGCTCACTCAGGGGAGAATTGCAGCCTTTTACTGATAATAAAAATCTTAAGTATGTACATATTCAAATTTAAATCTGTCCATTTCTTTCAATTTCTACTGCTACTACCTTGTTCGGGTGATGAGCATTTCTTTCCTGGATAGGTACAAAGCTTCCCAAGCTTTGAGAATTTATCATACATTCTGTATCCTGAATCCAGAGTGAGTTCCTAAAATACAAATTTGATTATGTTATCCCCTTGCTTAAAACGGTCTCATAACTACCTGTTGCTAGGATAATGTCCAAACTCTTTACAAAGGCAGGCAAATTCTTAATGAGATGCTTTGTAAATGGGTTTTAAGACGAGGACTATCATTTAACCACTGTTGTTTCTCTGGTGTCTAGCAATCCTAAGCACATGCCTAAGATGCAATGAACATTTGTGGTATGACTCCTGAATGAGTCATGATAACAAGATCATCTCATTTGCTACATTTCTAAATATATTGTCTTCCATTATATATAAAAAAAAAAAAATCCTATGTCAATTTAACTATATTAATCTCTTCAAAAACACATTTCTTGAAAAGAAGGGCTTTTTGTTTTTTTGTTTTTTTCGTTTTTTGCTCTCTTGTATACTACTAACTCCTGTGGATGTATCAAAGTTCCCTGTTGTATTTTTGCTACAAATATACTCTATGTCATTTTATTGCTTTTCTAAAATTTTTAATGTGCATCACTTAGTAAAGTCTAAAGTTAGTCTCTTTAGCTTAACTTCCAAGCAATATGATGTTGCTAGATACCTTAATTTATATCTCTCTGTGCCTGATTAATATACTCTTGTTTGATTTATCTTTTTTTCTTTTTTTAATCCCACAAATTTAACATTATACTTTTGGTTAAACAATCAATATTTGTTTAAATTTACTTATGTAGTTTTCAAATTCCGTATTTGCCATCCATCTTGCATGTTAATTGTGGAATTATTTTTTTCTCCCAGAAGTACACCCATTAGCAATCTCTCTAGTAAAGTTGTCTTGGCATCAAAATCTGTTGGTTGTTATATCTCTGAAAATGTCTTTACTTTGGCCTTATTTTTGAAAGATATTTGTAATGGACCAATAATTTGAGATTGACACTTATTTTTTCTCAGCTCATTGGAGATATTAATCAACTATCTTCTGTATTCCATTGTTGCCATTAAGATGTCAGACATCAGTTTAATTGACATTTGTTTGAAGGACATCTTCCTGTAATTTTCGGCTGCTTTTAGGATTTTTTATCTTGTATTTTTGTAAACTGCATTTTTTTTTTGTTTACATTTTAAGCACGGATTAAATGTAATTATATTTTCTGACTTTTCCAATACCTAAAGTCTCTGTTGGTTTGTTCCTCTTTTCTGCTGTTACTGCTGGCTCTTATTCATTCTGTCTTCTGTTCCTGTATATTTCATGATTATTTATTTCGATCTCAAATTCCTTGGAATTTCATCTGTGACAATTCTGTGATGACTGAGTTGAAGTTAGTTTCCTCCAAAAAGGTTTGTATTTCAATCTTTCAATACCTGAGGGCACTAAAAATCTCAGATCTCTTTTTCACTTTAAGGATTTCAGGCCCTATAATAGACTAAATTCAAGGAAAGTTTCCTCAGGAACTCAGATTATGCATTCACATTTCGTGAGAGACTTTTTTTCTTTCCTTTCCACCCAGAGCCAAGGTCAAAGTCAGCATTATCTTTTCTATGTGTTTAGTTTGTTTCTAGTTCACGTTTTGGAACCCCAGCTTTACATAGAACCTCCTGGTATACATTCGGCTTTGTCTCTCTCTCCTACCCCATTATCAGTAAGAAGTTCATTGCCACTAGAGTTTGGAAGAAACCCCAGCTCAAAAGCTGACGTCTCTCTGAGTTTTCAAGATTCTCTCTCTGAATGTCCACTTTTGCTTTTTTTTGAGGCCTCTGGATACTTATTTTAAAATTTCTTCTTAGCTCACCAAAGCTTTTAGAACAATTTGTTTTAATACATTTTAACCAACATTATTTGCTATTTTTAGCAGGAGGTTTGTTCAGGTTATCTCTTTGGTTACACTGCAGAAAACAAAGTTTTCTCTTTGATTTATTCTTATCTAAATCTTATGCCTATCATTAAGAAGCTCCCAAAGGCAACACCACTTTCTTTAGATAATTGGCACTTTCTAATCTGGGACTCAATTGTTATCTCTATCTACTCTGATAAAGTTGACAAACAAATCCTTATATCTCTTTCTTTCCTGCTTGTACCACATGACTCTCTCATTACCTTTCATAATTCTGACTCATACTTCTCATCCTCTTTTACTGAATCATCTCTTCTTCCTACTCCTGCAGTTTTGTTTTTCTCAGCGTGATGGCAAATTTTATGTGTCAGCTTGGCTGGGCTATAGTGCCCAGTTGTGTAGTAAAACACCAGTTTAGATGTTGCTGTGAAGGTGATTTTTTAGATGTGATTGACGTTAAAATTAGTAGACTTAAAGTGAAGAAGATCACCCTCTGGGCCTCATACAATCAGCTGAAGGCCTAAAAAGAACACTCTGAGGTCCTTTGAAGAACAAGGGATCCAGCTTCAAATTGTATTCAAGACTGCAACATAAACTCCTGCTGGAATTTACAGCCTGCTAGCCAGTCCTGAAAAAACAAAAATTGATTTTAAGGAATTGGTTCACACAATTGTGGGTGCTAGCTATTCCCCTATGTGTATGTGTAGGGGGTGTGCGTGTGTGTGTGTGTGTGTATATTTTCTCCTGTACATGTGGACTTATAGCCTCCAGAACTGCGAGAGAATAAATTTTTGATGTTTTAGCCACTCTGTGATATTTTGCTATAGCAGCCCTAGTAAACTATCTCTAGCCCCCTTCTTTTCTCTCTTTATCCAAGCCTAAAACCCCCTGAGTTTATTGTACTATGTCTAACATTGTTAAATGTATCTATTTCACATTCCAGTTATTTAAATGCTTATTAAGCATCTCTACCTTCATGTCTCATCAATATGTACCTAAGTTCCTCATATTGATCACTTTCTTATATAATCATCTTGACAAAGACCTATTTATTTGCTTCCACTATACTTTTCCCTCTGGATCATTCCTATATTTAATTGATCCCAAATTCTACCTTCATCCCTCTTGCCACCCTTAGTTCAAGCCTTCAACATACCTTTTTACAATATCTTAAATAGGGAAGGCACACATTATAGCATCATTTTGGTTTAAGTTTTAACCCAGATGTCAGGGATTCGAATTAAAGTTTCTGAGTCTCAGTTTCCTTACTGATAAACACAGTTCTTCTAAAATTCAGGTCTGATCATGTCAATTTTCCTAATTAAAAATTAACATTAAAAAATCTTTCAAAAAATTTTACATCTGTAAAAAATGCTCAAAGTCCTCAGATTAGCAAACACTTTTCTTTTCAAAACTGTTACTTCTGCCTATTCCTCATATCTCTCTATTTTTCTACTTACATCCTGTGTTCTAGTAACACATAGCTATTTTTATTTTCCTAAAATAAAAACCTTCAAAACCTATATTTTATGTCTTTATGTGTTCTCCCTCCTCACTAAGTCTTTCTGCTGCCTGGCAAAAGTCTTTTTATTTTTTTTAAGATCAAAGTCAAGAATGCTTTACCTTGGGAAGTAGTTCCTGAATGCCTCTTTTTCTGCTCTGTGTAAACAGTTCCCTATGCCTGCTAGAACATGTATTGTATTGTGTTATAAGTATTCGTGTACATATATTTGTCTTATGAGAAAATGTGGAGTCCTTAAAGGTAAGGATAGTGTTGTTTTCATCTTTAATCCCAAAAGCATGGACATTGTTTGCTGTCATTCATAGGCGGTAATTTGCATTGCATGAATGAATGAGAGCAACATGTGGCATTCTTTCAGAGCACAGTGACTGTGTACAAATGAGATGACTCAAGTTAGGTCGTATCACGTGACAAGTCTTATAGAGGACATAGAGGAAATCAACATATTAGACAAACTATAGTTTGCCATAATTTCTTGCTCATTTTAAAACATTTTTATAAGATTTAAAGTAAAATTTAAATCATAAACCTTTAGGTGACAATGGTTAGTTACAGAATCAAGTCAGTAAAATGAATACAGTTTGACATTAGCTATGATCAATAATGTGCACTTCTTGATGATATTGAGAAAATAACCAGGAATTTCCCAATTTATTATAGTATAATTTTTTCCCAGAAAGAATATACAGTCATATCTAATTAAGTTACTATTAAGGCAGGCTAATCCCAGAGTCATTTATTTCTTACATGATGACTATCTATACCTCTGATTGGAGTTATTGTATCTTGATTTTAAAATTTAACTTTTATAATTCCCTACATACTAGTGAAGGTGCTCCTCCCTATAACCTCAAAATATAGCAACATTAACAACCGCAGCTCTGCTATTAACTTGATGTAAACTTGAATAATTCATATCACTTCTGGTTGCCTAATTTATAAAATGAGAATAACAATGTTTACATACCTTAGCTCCCAGGATTGTTGTGACGTTAATAAGGCAATAAATATTATTGAAACTCTGAAAATGTGAGAAAATGCTTTAAAAGTTTTCAAGTATCTTATAAGACTGCTTTTTTCAGCGTCAAAAGCAATATGTTGTGCTTGTCTTTGACTGATTACTTATTAATAAAAAATTAGTTTTTCATTACCTTTGCTTTGACTATGTCATGTCCTATAAACAAGTATGAAGATTGAAGAAAAGAACTAAAATCCATCAGAATCTATCTCTTTTGACTTTCCAGTCAGCTGACATTAAATTATCAAGTGAATTTCAATTTTATAATCCCATTTTTGTTCTGGTATCTGTAACAATGCAAAGATACTTGTAATGGAACTGCTATGGAGGAGTGTTGGCACAGGTCTAAAATAACATTTTGTATTTTAGGTGAATTCCTAGATAAATTATTTTGATATTAAATAGTGATACCTTTGGGATTATAGAATGTTTCTGCATATCAAACCAAATCTTCTTTCTTCATAAAACATAGAGTTGTTTCTCCAGCTGAAAAAGATTTATTCCAGAATCCAAATATTTTATGCTGCCCAGTGAGATAGGTTTAAAAAGCTTCCCTGAAGGTTGCTAAATGCTATCATCTTCAATTACCCTCTAGTTATTAGAGTTTAAGAAAACCCGATACTTCCTTTTTCTAAAAGCACTTGCACTAGCACCATACGTCATAGATGGACAGTTCTGTCAATGTATTTCCTTCTTCTCAGTTGGACTCCATTTGGTCAGTATGAGCTGTCAGCTTAGATCTAACTCGTTCTTCATTTCTGCACATGTGGAGCAGAAGTCAAGTCCCCGAGCACATTTCAAAGCTGCTGGTAGGGCCTTGATGTTTTAAGAAGGAGTTTTCTTTTCCTTGAAGGGGAGGGATTATGATAGTAAAGTTGGTCATGGTTCCTACAACTGCTTATTCTTCATAATATTCCAATTATTTCTAAGATAATTTCTCTAAGAGAAATCATATATATCATATAGTTGATAGAACAATGCTTGCTTACTTTACAATTTTGTTAACAAACAGGTGTGAAACATATCTGCTCACAATCTAGCCATTAATTATTTTATAGCTGAATTTATCTGAGATTGATCTTTTGTCTACCTTAATTGCTCAGATTACAAATAAAGTGATCATTTGAAATGTAGTATTTAGGACCTGGAATCAAGTACTAACTAAACACTTCTTTTTATACAGTTTGAACTAACCATGACACATTTGGTTTTGTATTTTCTTTGGTTGAATTGGAAGGGCAGCGTATCACAAAGAATTAAAGGGCTGCATTAATTGGTTTGCCAAGACATTGACCTAATTCAAACATTAGTCATACCAAAAAACACACAGATCATTGTATAGCTTATAATGACTAAATTCATTGATCTCTTGTTCTCAATGCAAGTGTTTTTGCAGTATACAGTCAATATCATTTCCAGTCCTAATCTAGATATGTTTTAAATTACCAAAATATGTTCTTAGGGTTTGGGGTTCACATGAAGGGCTTGCTAATCCTTTACTACTACTTATGAGAACAGTCAAGGATAGGTTTGTAAGGGTAGATTGAGAAAATTTATTGAAGATTTTAGTTGCTAAACAAAAGATCTTGAATTTTAGTACTGTAAATAATAGGGAAAACATGGAAATGTTTGAAGGAAGGGTAAACTGGAAAAGGAGGGCTTTTTTTTTTTAAAGTTGGTAATGGGTATGTACATATCTGAGTTAATCGAATGGCTTGTACATAATCAAGTTCACGAATACTCCATTTGCTGGTAAAAAACCCAAGTAGCTTATAGTATTCACAAGGAAGAGTTCAAGGAGTCATAAAAGTCACATTCAGCAACGACTGGAGCCTTGGTCACAGCCTGAGATTACTGCAATTTTATGGGTCCAAAATCATTGCAGAAACTGGAGGTTGTTTGAGAATCTCCAAGGATGTCAGGAAACCTCGAGAAATCTGGGGAGTCCCCAGAAAAAGGTTAATTTATATCAGTATATTTTTGGATATATATCAGAGTAAGTATATATTAATATACTTCATTTGGAAATACATGACTGGCACAAAGGTCTCTTTGATTTTTGAGTGAAACACAGTTTTGTTAAAACTCTGTTCATCTTTTTTTAACATTCATTGAACAAATATTTATTGATTGCTTGTTTTGTGTGACCATCAGTTGTGGACAATCAGTAAATAGCTGTAAACTAGATGGAAAAGATGTCTTTTCTCATAGGATTTATACTGTAGTTGGCCGGGGGTAGTGAGACAGCAACCCAATCCATTATGGTGACCTTTATATAGCAAGAGATGTAGTTGAGAGGAGAGAACAGAAGTAGAATGAGTTAAAGAAGTATAGTTAGTGACCGTAGACAACACCCTGAGAGATTGTGTGGCAGAACAGAACAAAGAAAAGGGCAGTACATAGAGAACTATGTGTGTGTGCGTGTGCATTTATGATAAATGTGCTATTCTTTAAGTATAAAAGGCATGACAATATTTTACAAAGAAAAAGTCCAGAAATTCTTTTTCAGGAAGACTTAAAGCTGTAAAGTACTGTACTAAAAGACTGACAATGTGGCCCTCTGCATTGTAGATGACCTCATTGCCAGTGTGAAAAATATTAGTAATCTGCACTTTTAAGACATATTCATTTTTATTAGTTTTCCTTTATCATTGTAAATATAACTACTATAGATCACAAAGCTATAACAGATGTTAAAATGGATCCTATCTAATGTTCAATCATATCATAGCAGATATTCAAATAGAAAAATGCTTTAATAACAATTTCTACCACAAATCTTAACGTACACTAAATGTTAATTCTTATTCATGCTTTACTATATATTAATTTGCATGTCTATTGTTGCTTGTATGCTCGGATGCTGCTACATTTTTGTAAATTCTGTTATCCTTCATGTTTTTAATATTTATTTCTTATATTCCATTCCAGTATCTTCTTGTAAACAAGATATTTCAATGTGACTCTTTTACTTTATTAATATTTCACATAAATAAATCCAACCATAAAAAAATTCTTTCCTTTTTTCACTCCATGACATGAAGAAATGCCTTGTATGGTAAGACTGTCAGAAGACAGTCAACTTAATGAGTTGCCATTTGCAAGAAACAGTAATAATCGTTAGACACAGATTCCCTGGAAACCCAAGGCAACAACGTTCACCTGGAATATAACACAGTTCAGTTATAAACAGAGTTTCTGAATGTAAATGAATTAATTTCCCATTTTCATACTCATCACCACTTTATTTCAGCTCTAGATTTGCCAATTTACCATATTCAAACCTACTTTCAGAAGCAGTGGGAACATCTGTGAAAACAGGAACTAAGAGTCCCCCAGGAGATATCTTGTTGTATCATTATAATACATGATGAGGTTCTATTTGTACCACAATAGAAGATGCTACATTCCTTTGATTAAAAAGAAGACATAATAGAAATATAGAAAACATTGGGTCTTGACTGGTATATTCAAGTAGTTGAAAAGTTAATAAATTTATTTTTAGTGGAGTACTCTGGACAATAGGACAATCTAAATTCAAAGTAAGTCTGTAGACTTAAACCAGAGTTTAAGTTAAACCAGAGTTTAAGCAACCCGATAGAGACTCCAAATGCCTGTTTATTTCATTACTTAAACCATTATTTGATTTCAATTGATTCCAGAAATCTAAGCATATGTGGGCATTTTTATTGATGTCAAGTTTTGTTTTAAGACCCTTCACTAAAAGAGTTTTAAGAGAAAGACATTTCATTTTGATAGGAAGTTTCCTGAGAATGCAGCCACACAGTATTACATGTGCATGCCAATATACTATTGGGGCTTAGGAAATGATACCCCAAAATGTGGTTGCTTTGGCGTGTTGACCACTTTGAACTAAAGGAAATTAAAAGGACTCAGAATTGGCCTCAGAACCAAGGACTTCATTTGAAGTCCTCATTTGAAGTTACATCAGAAAGAACAATTGCCTCCAATTCACTCCCTGAAATCTACATTAACCACAGAAGATTAACACACACTGTAGGAAAGGAAACTAAAAGTCTCCATGCCCAGGAGACTATGCTTGGATAGACTTTTCACCTATTCTTTCAACTATTCCTCCAAGAGCCGTTACCTGAGAAACTTTACCTGGATAATTTGACAACCTTTGTTTGCAGTGCATTTCTGCATCTCACCATCTCATAATTCGTTGCCACGTCCCCCAAATGAACTTTGTCTCAGGCTATTGTCTGCTCTTTGGGCCTACTTATATGTCCTAGAAATTACTTACTCTTCCTCTAAAATTGCCTACATTCCTCATTTCCCTCTCCCCCGTGAAGACAGTGCTATTTAAGCTTTAGTCATTTGGCCAGTTTTGGAGTCTAAGGTGTTGTGTGCATATGCATGTTAATAAGTGTGTATGCTTTTACTCCTGTTAATCTGTTTATTGTCAGTTTATTTCAGCAGACAAAATTAATTGAACCTTCAGAAAGAAAGCTTAAACCTCCCTATAGTACTCATAGCATAGACAAAATATTCAGCTTGAAATAAGTGGCTCCATGCTGACAGCAAAAGTAGAATTTGGAGGGCAAAATTAATTTTCTCCCATTTCACTGCAAGTTGGAGATGTTATATGTGATGATGCAATTTTTCTCCAGTATTTCTATGTAAAGCTGTTATCACAGGCCCAGATCATAGACAGCACTCAGATATAAGACAGTTGTTAGATGTCATTAATGAGCATGTAATCTCTACATCCTGTCTGAAAATTATTACATGATTCAGTAATATAGATTATTATGGTGAAAATATTTTGGCACTACTCTTTGACTGAAATATCTGTTAAAGCAACTTATATCCTCACTGTATGTAGGTATATGCAACTCCATTTTGATTTGGAAATACATGTTTTTACTCCACTCTAAACCCATAGGGCCTGTCTCTTTATACTATTTATAGCACTTTTCCTCAAGGCCACATAATCCAGAGGGAATGACCAAGGCTGAGGGAAAAAGCCTAATAATCTCTTAGGCTATAGAGCTTTGAGACCACCGGGGCTTCATTCATTTCCCTTTCTTCTTGGCTACCTGTTGGTTTCTATGCTTTCCTTGATGGCTATTTAATGCAAGCAGCTATTGAGATCCCTGCTGCCATGCTACCTTCTTGCTATCTAGAGGCCTGAGGGATATCTGCTGCCTCTGCGGTTTCTCTTTTCTGTCCAGAGGCAGTCTTGAGGCTTATACTTCTGACATCTTTGCTTTCTGTTTTTACCTTAGCTATTATCACTCTGTTTCTCCTACTGGGTTTCCTTCTTCCAATCTCCTCACCATTTGCTTCTCCCATACAGTAGTTAAAACTCTAGCAGTCTTCTAACACTATTACTCACCTCTCTTGCCTCTGCAACTCTTTCTAGTTATTTCATTTTCCTTCAGTGCCAACAGCTAACTATTCTATCTCTTAATTGCATATTAAAACCTCTTAAGAAATACAAAATGATTTTATCATTAAACATCATATTGAAGCATCCATTTTAGATGAGTACATTTTGCTGGGGAATTTTGGTTTTGTCTTGGCTATGACTTCTGGCACACCTATCTGTGTCCAAAAGCAGAGACTTGAGACTGGTGGTCAAAGAATAAAGCTATTCTAAGAGGTGGGCTGTGGGGACAGGAAGACCTTTTCATAAAAGTCTTCTCTATGGTCATCACAAAAGAAAGAGAATATAATTGACTGAAAAACTATAATTTGACACTATTAAAAAGTACAATGTAGGCTGGCTGGTTAGCTCAGTTGGTTAGAGTGTGATGTTATAAAACCAAGGTCAAGGGCTTAAATCCCTGTACCTGCCAGCTGCCAAAAAATAAAAAGTACAATAAGGATAAAATCAATGTGGTAAAAATTTCAACTTTTCAAAATAGAGCTACATGTAGAAGTGACAGAACAGCATTTATTACGAAGGGGAGAACTGCTGTCACTTTCAAGACTCCTTGTTTAATGTTGTTGCTGCCAATTAAGCTTCCTGATTAGGGTAAGAATAATCAAATCCTTCAAAATGAAATCTTCGACATTCTTATAAGAGATGTAATGTGTTTTTATTCTTTACTGATTTTTCTGGGAAACCTATCAGTTATGCCTACCAGCTCACCAGTGTGAGGCACTGGAACAATCTAAGCATGCTACTGAGTGCTTACTGAAAGTTTGAATTAATATCAATTTCCCATGTGTACCACTTTCCAAGTACAGCCAAGCTTTATGCCTGCCGAAAATCTATTCCTACATTTCCCCACTACATAGGATGCTCAAGGAACATAAATCAGTATCAGTGTTCAAAATTACCCTTCCCGATGTTTACAAACCAGTTTTCCAAAACAGAACCCAGATTATACAACTTTCTTTTCTCAGATTGAGTTCCTTAATTATCCATAGTACTTCTCTTCTCCCAGTTTCCTGACCCCATTATTGAGAGTTGTGCCTTATATTAGGGTAAGAACATGCATTTTAGGAACAGAAGATCTGAGTTCAAGTCCCAGCTCC
This sequence comes from Galeopterus variegatus, assembly GCF_000696425.1. NCBI lineage: Eukaryota > Metazoa > Chordata > Mammalia > Dermoptera > Cynocephalidae > Galeopterus > Galeopterus variegatus. The sequence continues at coordinate 59,686 of NW_007732881.1, read as the reverse complement.
TCCTACCTTTTATCTATTTCTCGTCTATCTGCACTATTACAGATTTATTCCCTAGAGCTTTTAAATCCCAAAGTCCTTTACGCCACTCTAGAGGAAAGTCTACAGGGTCGTACTGGAAAAGAATTACTGTTTGATCCACCTTTATAGTCAAGTGCTCTGAAAATAGTAATGGAACTAAGGAACTGACTATCTGTCAACATAACTTTTTGTCCTAAAACTTTATTTTTATGGTAATTGAGCATAATTATTACACTAATTTGCAAATGTTATTATAGGCAATATTGAAAGTGCTATAAGCTTGGCTTTTTTCGTTAGTTATCAAGATCAAAACAGATTAAAGTTGGGGGGAGCTGGAATTTGAACGCAGAACTTCCATTCCTAAAATGCGTGCTCTTACCATAATATAACAGAAGTGGGGTAGGGCAGTAATTTTCAGAAGCAGTCAGGCATAGAAATTCCCCATCTTCTAATTATGACCTATGCAATATTTCCCCCAAGATTTTTAATGAAAGTATTGAAGCAGAAAAGTTGCAACTAACGTTCATATACCCACCACCTATATATTGCCATTAATATCTTCATGTATTTTTTTTTTTTTTTTTTTTTTTTTTTTTTTGTACCACATATTGGACTCCAGCTATGGAGTTTTGAGAAGTTTTTTTTTTTTTTTTTTCTCACTGTGGTACACTTTCCCAGACTGTAAAATGTGAATAAATAATACCTATCTCATAAGGTTCTTTCAAGATTACCCAAGACAGCATTTATAATTGATTAGCAAAATACTTGGAATAGAATGAATCGTAAAATCAGTGAAAATGTTCTCCATGTGAGCAGTTCTCCTCACATGGAGTTCTGCTTATATTCATCATCAGAGAATATGATGATGAATATATTGATAATTATAAGAATATAATGATGAAACTTTCCCTATTCCACTTTGAATGGCCTTATATTTCCTTCAGATTCCTTGGGTTAACAGAAGACTTTTTTTTTTTTCTTTTTTCCAGACTGGTAAGGGGATCACAACCCTCGGCACAGTGTCGTCTGCACCCACGCTCAGTCAGTGAGCACACTGGCCATCCCTGTATAGGATCTGAACCCGCGGCCTTGGTGCTACCAGAGCAGCACTCTCCAGAGTGAACCACAGTGCGGGCCCAACAGAAGACTTATTTTAACGTGCTGATATCTCTTGAAATATACATACTGCAGTGGCTCTTTTTCACCCAGCCAGGATCCACCAACTCCATGGTAAATATTCAAAAGTTGTTGAATTTGAAATAAGTTTGTGTAGTTCTTGCCATACTATGGGGTCCTGGTCAGAATTGGGTGTTGGATACAGTAGCTTTTAAAATCAGTGTTCCATCAGGCCAGATGTTAATTCAGTTTAGTTTCTCAGGCTGACTGAAGGTACATCATGCTATTTCCTCTCCCACGGAACTACCAGAGAAAACATGTCTAAGAACATTCCTTAAGGAAAACCTTTACAAGTAAAGTTTTCAATTGAAAATAGTTTTAATGCATTTGTAGCTACAAAGCACAGCAAAGGCCTTTAAAGAGAGATAACTTTAACATACACCAAAGTGGCACTGATTACAGAAGTGTATTTTAAAAAAGGTTTTAAAGAAAGCAAAGGGCTAATAGGGAAGCAAGAGACCAGAATTGTATTAGTCCTCTTCTGTTGCTTATAACAGAGTACCTGAAACTGTGTAATTTGTAAAGAACTGGAATTTATTTCTTGCAGTTCTGAGGCTGGGAAGCCCACAGTCCGGGAGGCACATCTGGTGAGAGCCTTCTTCTACAACAATGCAGGGTGTCACATGCTGAGAGAATGGCCTGAGGAGGAGTGAGCTACACTCGTCACATTCTCTCCTTTTAAAGACATCAGAACCATGCCCATTACTGCATGAATGGATCAATCCATCCAAGAGGCCATAGTCCTCACAATCCAATCACCTTTCAAAGGCCCACATTTCAAATACCATAATAGGATTTCCTTCCCTCTTAACATTGTTACAAGGGAGATTAAATTCATGAGTTTTAGGGGGATATTCAATCCACAGCAAGAGTTAATACAGAATAATGATTTAATTTCCTAGATAGCAGATTGTAATGCTGTCGCATGGGTCGTTATGTAGACAGTAAAGGGGGAAATGTTGCATAATTTATCTCAATCTTTACAATTCTGATTTTTAGAGAAGTCCTAAAAGAATAGAGGTTAAAAGATTAAAAAAGGAAAATTGAAACCATATTTGGCACCATAGGTCTTGCAAAGACTTTATAAATAAAACCCCAGAAGCATGGGCAACGAAAGAAAAGATAAACAAATGGGATAATACAAAACTGAACAGCTTCTGCACAGCAAAAGGAACCATTTTAACAGAGGAAAAACACAACCTACATAATGGGAGAAAATATGTGCAAACTATGCATCTGACAAGGGATTAATACCCAGAATATACAAGGAACTCAAACAACTTAACAGTAAAAAAACAAGTAACTTGATTAAAAAATAGGCAAAGAAGCTGAACAGGCATTTCTCAAAGGAATATATACAAATGGCCAAGAGACACATGAAAAATACTCAACATCACTCAGTATCAGGGAAATGCAAATCAAAACCACATTGAGATATCATCTCTCCCAGTTAGATTGACCATTATCAAAAAGACAGAGCATAACAAATGCTGGTGAGGATGTAGAGAAAGGGGAAGACTCCTACTCTGTTGGTGGGACTGTAAATTAGTGCAGCCATTATGAAAAATAATATGGAGTTTCTTCAAACGTCTACAGATATAACTGCCATTAGATCCAGCAATCCCACTGCTGGGTATATACCCAAAGGAATGGAAATCATCATGTCATGCACGCTCCCGCCGAGGGTTCCGATCCCACATACAGACCGGTTCCCGCTCACTGGAAATCATCATGTCGAAGGGATACCTGCACTCCCATGTCTACTGCAGCTCTATTTACAATAGCTAAAAGTTGGAACCAACTTAAATTTCCATAGAGGGATGACTGCATAAGAAAAATGTGGCATATATACACAATGTAAAACTACTTTAACATTAAAAAAAAAAGAATGAAATTCTGCCATTTGCAGCAACATGGATGAACTAACAGAAAATTATGTTAAGTGAAATAAGCCAGACACAGAAAGAGAAATACCACATGTCCTCACTCATAGGTTGGAGCTAAAAAATTAAGTAAATAAATAAAAAAAGAAAGAAAGAACAATCACAATAATTTTCTGAACATTCTAAAAGAGAGAACAGAACTGAGGCCACCAGAGGTGGGAAAGGGGGAGGGTTATGGGGATTAGGGAGAAACTGGTAAAGGGCCATGAAAAATAATTACATTATGTAATGTTGAATATAATAATTATTCTGATTTGAGCATCATATATTGCATACAGGTATTGCTATTCAATGCTGTTCCTCACAGATATGTATATGTGTCAAATGCATGTCAATTAATTAATTAACAAAAATAAAAATGAAAAACCAAAAAATTAAAAAATTAAAAAATTAAGGAATGAAAAGAAAAATATTTCAGAAAATCTCAGAATCTCATCTCTAGCACTGAGCTCTATGGCATTTAATTTAATCATATATAAAATGTTAATGTTCGTAAAGCATTATCTCTAAATTAAATATCAGCTTTGAAATTTGATGAAGGAAGGCTTGAAACTGTAAATGAAAACATGTCCGAGGGCTTTTATTAGTAGAAAAACATATCATCTATTTACAGTCAAAATTTAAAAACAATTATATTGAGTGTGGATAAATCAATATGACAATAAGGATATAGAAGAACAGGTATTATTATTTAATTTTAATTAGCTTGTAAATTTGTACAATTTTTTGGCAGAATTTCAATATTTGTAATAAATTGAAAAAAGAAGTTGTAGGTCCTGGTGAAGATGGTGGTATAGACAGTCCATAGCGTCATTCTCTTCCAGAAATCAACCAATTTACAACTATAAAAATGTAGCATCAGCCAAGCAGAGGCCATTGGAGCTCAGGGCAAGAGGAGGAGAGACCTGTGGAGTTCATGAAGGTGGGAGAAACCACAATGAGAGAATGAAAAAACTGCTCTGAGCATTTCTGGCCCCAGCTGCTTTAATGCTGGAATTGCAGAGCACATGGAGCAGGAGCAGGTAGAAGCTGGCAGCTGTGCCCTTCAGATGGAGTTACTTGGAGGTGGCAGGGGAGAAGAGGGCCTTGGCAGCCCCCACGACAGCAAGACCACAAACAGGGTTCCCATGGACCCACACAGGAGTGAGGAGCCAGAACAGCTGAAAAAAGGGAGCCACTCAGAGGATGGTGAGTCATTGCAAAGGACTGGCACAGGGCCCGTCCCATGGGAAGTGTTTGGAGCACAGGCAGTGGGGGAGACAGGCCCCCCAGGAGAACACTGGGACACAGCAAGGACAGCTGATCCACCCCCCAATCAGCACAGGACCACTCAGAGGAGACTTATCAGGAATGCAGAATTGCATGGGGTGCAGTTTGATGAAAAAACTTAAGCCCAGATCAGAGTTTCTACACAACCCAGATCCACCAGGTCTCTGGAGAGCTGGAAGTACCTATAAGATCAACCTTTAAGCCCTGATTTGCACAAAAAGCCTTCCCTAGGAAAACAGCATCAAAGCAGCAATTTAGCTCAACAACACAGCTCAAGTACTGGCTTCCACAGGAAGTTCCCCCATTTTAGGAGTGAGCAAAGGACAAAAAATTAGTTCCAGTTCAGGCACACCACCAGCACCTTGGGGCCTGCCTAGAAACCAGAGGCTTGGAATTGGGAACCAGACCCGACTCCCACATCCAGGCACAACATGCCAGCACCTCAGGGCCCTCCTGCAAACCCAGGGCATGGAGAAGGGGACCGGAGCCCCCTCCCACAACCAGGCACACTGTGCCAGTGACTCGGGGCCCTGCCTGGGGTCCAGGGTATTAAGCTGGTGTTTGCTTCCCCCCTCCCACAACCAGACACACCATGCCAGTGCCTCCAGGCCTGCCCAGGGACCCAAGGCACGGAGAGGGAGACGGGACAACCCTCCCACAACGAGGCAAACCATGCAACACCTCAGGGCCTGCCTGGGGACCTGAGGTATGGAGCTGTGGACCAGAGACACCTCACAACCAGGCACACTGCCAGCACCAGAGAGCATGCCAAAAACATCACTTCCATGTGTTTGGCCCACCACAGCCACCACAATAACCATGGCTGTTGTAAAAGTGGCTAGATGCCACAAACACCACACAGATGGTCCACCAACCACTGGAGTGCATTCACACAAGGAGAGTCACCAGCAGAGAGAAAGAAAAGAAGAGGATGTCTCTCTCCACACAGCCCATTCCAGAGTGACAGAAGAAGCATCTGCTCTATGATAATATTGGGGGACCTGATCACACCTCTTAGCATTGGACAGATCATCTAGGCAACAAATCAACAGAGTAACATTATTTTTTCAGAAGGAGAGAAGAAATCTAGGGTAATTAGAGGGTGGAACGGGAAAGGAGAAGGGGATGGGGAGGGATTGGACAACGGGCATAAAGAATAATTACAATTTGTAACAATATATGTGCTAGTAATATTGATTTGATCAACATATCTCAATGTTGAACCCCCAAAATATGTATAATCAATTTTGACTCAATAAATAAAATAAATTAAAAAAAAAAAGTGTTAGACATATACATACCATGACTCCTATACCTAAAGAAAGGGACTGCTGACCTTCCATGTTGTTTCTTTTTTAAGAAGAAATCAGTTCGTTAAGAGCCAAGGATGAAGATCGACCTTGGAAGCACAACCAAACAGAGGTGGATGTGTTCTGAAGGTCTGTAAAGAAACATAAGTTTATGTAGTGAAGCAGGAAGAGAGAAGGGAGTGATTGGGAGCTGTCCCCTTATCAAAAAAATCTCATCAATCAAGGGTTACGTAGTAGTACAACAGAGCAAAGGTTTAACATTAATGCTATCTCAGTATGCAGCTTTTAAATTTTTAAATTTATTTTTAGTTGTATATACTTTATTTGTTGGGTACCATGAGCTGTTTCCATGCATGCATGTATTGTACAATGATTCAGTTAGTGTAGATAGCACATGCATCACCTAAACTTTTACCTTTGTGGTGATTATGTTCAAGATTCTCTTTTCTAGCTATTTGGGAATATATAATATTATTAGCTCTACTCAGCTTAGAACACACACTCTTTAATCCACCTCTGCCACCCCCCCACCTCCCTGCCCCACTACCACCCATTTTCTTCCTGGCCTGTGCTAATCGTTATTCTACTTTCAACTTCTATGAAAACCACATTTTTTTTTTTTTTTTTTTTTTTTTTTTTTTTTTTTTTTTTTTTTAAGATTCCACATGTGAGTGAGATCCTGCGGTATTTGTCTTTCTGTGCCTGGCTTTCTTTACTTATGGTGGTCTCCAGTTTTATACATGCTTCTGCTAATGACAGGATTTCGTGTGTGTGTGTGTGTGTGTGTGTGTGTGTGTGTGTGTACATACAGCTGAATAGTATTCCACTGTACATACATACACCACAGTTTTTTAATCCATTCATCCCTTGATGGACATTTAGGTTGATTCCATTTCTTGGCTAATGTGAATGGTGGTGCAATGAACATGGGATTGCAGGTGTCTCTTCAATACACTGAATGCATTTCCTTTAGGTATATACCCAGTAGTGGGATTGCTGAGTCATAAGGTAGTGGTTTTTTTTTAGTTTTTTGAGGGATCTCCTATTGTTTTCCATAATGACTGTACCAATTCACATTCCCACCAGCAATGTGGGAGGGGGGTTCCCTTTTCTTGTCATCCTCACCAGCACTTGTTATTTTCTTTCTTTTTAATAATAGCCATTCTAACTGGAATGAGAAGACATCTCATTGTGGTTTTAATTTGCATTTCCCTGATAATTAGTGATGTTGAGCATTTTTTTCCTATGTGTTTTTCTGTTTATTTACACAGAACACAACTGGAAGGATGTACGCTAAATAGTTACCAGTGGCTATTTTTAGGAAAGTATGGTAGTGAATTGATGAAAGGAGATACAAGGGTTTGTATGTTCATTTAGGAAACCCTTAACATTTTCTATTTATATTTACTCAACACATTTTGTAGGAGCAAAGGAGAGCAAAGGACTCAAAGCAGAAATAACTTTACAGTTAGTGAATTAATAAAAATTTCCCTTTACTAAAATATCCTGAGAATTCAGTAAAAATGGTGAACGAAATCATAATGAAAAATTCCCCACTTTATCTTCAAACAATGTAATAGAATGCCTGCAGATTAACCAACATGAAAATTTACTCTCCAAGAAATATAGAGGAACAGAATATTGGAAACGTTAAAATGAGTGTGCTTAAAAATCTTCAAAGAAATAAGTAAAAGAATAAAATTATGTAAAAATTACATGATAGAATGAAAGAAGAAACAGGGTAGTGAATTTATTTTTAAAATGAATAAATACATAGTCATTGAAATTGAAAAAAAATGTGCAAGAATAATGCTTAACGATTTATAACCAGATAAAAAAGTAATTAACTATGCAGCAGAGAAAAATAAAAACATAAATAAAAAGAGAAATTTGGGAGAATAGAATAAAATGGTACTAAAATAAGAGAGAATGGAAGAAGTCAATATTAGAAGAGAAAATTATTGAGGAATTTTCAAGATTAAATAAAATCAAGAGTTCTCAAAATAATGTCACAAAAAGAGTCCCTTAAAAGATGAATCAAAATAAATCCATAAGTGGAAACATCATGGTAAGATTAATAAGGATAGCAAACACATATTTTTGGCCTAGTTATAGTGATACGTGTCTATTCCAGAAATCTTTAGATTTAATTACATTAAAACTAAGGATTTGTGTTTAACAAATAATCCACCAGTGGTTGACAAGTCGTGAGAAGGAATTTTCCTTTACTAATTTTGACAAGAGATTAACAGCTAGAACACGTAAGGAACTTGTGCATACCAACAGCAAAAGACAAAAAAAAAAAAAAAAAGGCAATACCATATGGTCAAATGATGCAAATCAATTAATCAATCACATACAGATAAGAATAAAGCACTGTCTAAATATAATAGGAATCAGAGAATAGCAAATTATGTCCTAAGATATTTCTGTGTATCATTAAAAGACTATTATTGAGAGAGTGTGTAAAGATATGCAGAGAACATTCCTGGGTACTGCTGGCAAGGAACAGTGTGTTAGAAATGATTCAGGTAAGCAATCTGGCATAACTTAAGGGTATTAATATTTGTATATCCTATCAGACTATTACATGCTGGCATAATTCCCTGAGAAATTTTTTTTCAAATATTAAAAAGTGACATTGATATACTGGTAATTTTGCTGTTATTTTTCCTCACAGGAAACTAGTGGCCATGATTCAGGGAATGTATTAGAAATACGTAGAAAAATTATGCTATGTGTATACTATGCAGAAATGAAAAAAATCCCAAAAAACAGTAAAATGAGAAAATCATAAAAACAAACTAGTAAAATTAAGTAAAAACCAAAGTAAAATTTAGACCACTCCACTATTAACATTAAACACACACACACAGAATCCATGCATGCATACATAAAGACCTATATGAAGTTTTGTTAGAGAAGGTGTCTATGAGGCAGAAGGCTAAGGCGGTGGGATAGGATATAAAGAGGGAAACATAAATGAAATAAAATAATTATAAATCATGAATTTAAAACATGATGATTTATTGTGAACTGAAATTATGATTAACTCCATCCTATATGCTCCATATATAAAGGAGGAAGAAACTTGATCAATCTAACAGAAACCTGGAGAGAAGGGGGAAAAAATGAAAAGAAAGGATAAGTAGAAAACACAAGTTATATGGCAGAGACTTCCATTTTTGACAGTAACAGAATATCAGATATCAGATTTACTTTCCAGCTTTAAACAATTAAAAACCATGGTGAAATGTTTGAAGCAATAGTTTTCAGATAATAGGCAGCAAACAGTATAATACTGTGATCCCTGAGAGATGGAAAACAAATGAGGTGAATTCTAAAATTATCCCAGCTTTCTGACTGGACAGGGTTTCCAGGCTGTAGCACAGGCATCAGGAATCTAAACAAAACTCAGCATGCTTTCTGAATCTAGAAAGTTGAGTATTCAGGGGGGCCAAGGGGGCTGTAATTTGTAGGATGAAATTCCAGAAGAGAGGGGGGGGGAGAGAGAGAGAGAGAGAGAGAGAGAGAGAGAGAGAGAGAGATCACCTAAAGTTTTCAGCCGCACACTGATAGAGTCATGTGTGTAGGAAAATTAACTGAGGCTGAACCAGTGGAAAGGAGAGGGCAGAACAATGAACAGGATTCACAAAGCACGGAGAATAGTTCAAGCTTCAGCAGCAGTGTGGGGAAAACTAGAAAGACATGGGCAAAGGGTTAATTCTATTTACTAAGAACGGTATTGCTTCATTGTAGGGACAAATTAGCCACAGACTAAAGACTGCTCTGGCCCCATACAAACAAGCTTAAAAGCAAGACTAGAGAGGCAAAATCTGTTTTCAAGGACACACACACACACACACACACACACACACACACACACACACACACACACAAGAAACCAGCAACCAAACTTTTAAAATTCAAAACATCTGGCATTCAATAAATAATTACCAGTCATGCAAAGAAACCAACAAACAAAAATACAATTCATGATGTGGAAAAATATCAATCAATAGAAAAATACCAAATTACACAGATGACAGAATTAGTGGAATAATATGTTAAATAGTTATATGTTAATATTTTCACGAATGTAGAGGAAAGCGTACATATGTTAAGGAAAGACAAGGAAGATATATCTTAAAAGACCTAAATGAAACTTTAGAGATGAAATACACAATGTCTGAGATTAAAAAAACAAAAACAAAAACAAAAACCCTAATTTCTAAGAAAGAATTAATTGTAGATTATATACTATGCAAGACAAGATTAGTGAACTTGAAGACATAGCAATGAAAACTATGCCTAGTTTCTAATTAAACTGAAGTGAAAAAATTGACAGAGGTTCAGTAAACTATGAAATAGTTCAAATGATCTAATATATGTGTCATTTGATTCTCAAAAAAAGGGGGTTGTAGAAAATATATTTGAAAAACCAATGGCTAGAAATGTTCCAAAGTAAATGAAAATTAAATTCCACCAATCAAAGCTCAAAAAATTCCTGAAACATAAAAGATGAAGTAAACTGCATCATGACACAACATAATAAAAATTGTTGAAAACAATGATGAAGAGAGATTTTCAAAAGCAACCAGAAAAAGAGACACATTATGGAAACAGCATTAAAGAGAAGAATGACAGAATGTATCTCATCAGAAACAACAGTCAAACAAAATATTTAAAGTGCCAAACATGAAAATTGTCCATCTAAAATTCTATTCCCAGTAAAAATATCTTTGAAAAACAAAGGTGAATAAAGTACATTTTCAGATACATAAAAGCTAAATAAATTCTTTACTACCACACGTACTCTATAAAAAAATGTTGTGGCCAAGAGGACAATGATACCAAAGAAAACCTATATCTACACAAAGGAAGGAATATCACCAGAACTGATAAATATACATGACACATAGCCTTATATTAGCAATTTCTTTAAAAGATGTGATGAAATAATAATTCATTATACAGTTTTTAACATCTGTAGAAGTTAAACTATATACAATACCTTTCTGAAAAAAGGTAAATATAAGTTAGCTGTTATAAAATTTTTATTTACGATGTGAAATGGTATATTACTGGAAGACAGAGTGTGATAAAATAATTCTGTGTTTTATAAACTTTAAGCAGCCACATACGAAACAAACAGGTGTAGCTAAATGCCAATAGAGATGATGAAATGAATCGTTAAAAAATCTAATCTGAAGGAAAAAAAAAAGAAGAAGAAAGAGGTCAAAAGAACAAATGAGACAAAATGAAAATAAAGAGCAAGGTTGGGGATTTTAACCCTGCATGTGAATAATATATTAAATGGAAATAATCCAAAAACTCTGATCAAAAAGAAGAGATTTCCAGATTGAAAGTAAGAGCCAACTATATGTTTCTAAAAGAAACACACTTGAAAATAAAGTCTTCTTTTCTGCTGTATTTTTGTCTGCTTTTTGTATCAGGGTGATGCTGGCCTCATAGAACAAAGAACAAAGATACAACAAAAAAAGAAAAGTACAGGCCAATATCTGTGAAACCCTCAAAAAATGTTAGTAGACAGAATACAGCAACACATGAAAGAGATTATACTCCATGATCAAGCAGGATTCATCCCAGGGATGCAGAGATAGTTCAATATATGCAAGTAATAAATGTGATATACCACATCAGCAAAATCAAGGACAAAAACCATGTTATCTCAATAAATGCATAAAAAGCATTTCACAAAATTCAACATCCCCTCATAATAAAGACTCTCAGCAAATTATGTAAAGTAAATTATCTCAAAACAATAAAAGCCATATATGACAAATCCACTGCCATTATCATCCTGAAAAGCTTTTAGCTTTTCCCTTAAGAACAGGAACAAGACAAGGATGACCACTCTCTCCACTCCTATTTAACTTAGTATTGGAAGTATTAGCCAGAGCAATCAGGTAGGAGAAAGAAATAAAGGGCATCCAGATGAAAAAAGACGTAGTCAAATTGTCCCTGTTTGCAGATGACATGATCCTATATTAAAAAAAAAAAAAAACCTAAAGACTCTACAAACAAAACAAAACTCTAAGAGCTGATAAACGATTTCAGGGAAGCCACGGAATACAAAATCAATATGTGAAAATCAGTAACATTCATATACTACAAAAATGAACTAGCAGAAAAAGAAATCAAGAAAGCAAGCCCATTTATAATAGTTGCCAAACAAACAAACGAACAAACAAACAAAAAACCTCGGAATCAATTTAACCAAAAAGGTGAAAGATCTCTACAATGAGAACTACAAATCACTACTGAAAGAAATTAAAGCAGACACAAAAAGAAGGAAAGACATCCCATGCTCTTTGATTGGAAAAACACTGTAAAAATGTCCGTACTACCCAAAGCTATCTGCAGACTCAATGCAATCCTGATTAAAATACCAATGATATTCTTCATAGAAATAGAAAAAAATCCTAAAATTCATATGGAACAACAAAAGACCCTGAATAGCCAAAGCAATTCTGAGCAATAAATAAATAAATAAAATAAAGCTAGAGGTATAATACTACCTGACTCAAATTTTATTACAAACCTATAGTAAACAAAATAGCATGGTACTGTCATAAAAACAGACACTTGGACCAATGGAACAGAATCGAGGACCCAGAAGTCAACCCACATAATTACAGCCAACTAATCTTTAACAAAGACAACAAGAATGTACATTGGGGAAAAGACAGCCTCTCTAATAAACAGTGCTAGGAAAACTGGACATCCATATGTTTAAGAATGAAACTAGACCTGTACCTCTCACTGTATGATAAAACCAACTCAAAATGGATCAAAGACTTAAATCTAAGACCTGAACTTATAAAACTCCTAAAAGAAAACAAAGGATAAATACTTTAGGAAGTAGGAATGGGCAAAGTCTTTATGAATAAGACCCTAAAACCACAGGCAACAAAAGGAAAAATAAACAAATGGGATTATATCAAACTAAAGATCTTCTGCACAGCAAAAGAAATAATTGACAAAGGAAAAAGGCAACCTACAGAATGGGAGAAATATCTGCAAACTATGTATCTGACAAGGGATTAATGTCAAGAATATACAAAGAACTCTACCAACTTAACGGCAAAAAAACAAGTAACCCAATTAAAAAATGGGCTAAGGAGCTGAATAGACAATTCTTAAAAGAAGATATACAAATGGCTAACAGACACAAGAAAAAATGTTCAACATTATTCAGCATCACAAAAATGCAAATCGAAACCACCTTGAGATATCATCTCACTCCAGTTAGACAGGCCGTTATCAAAAAGACAGAGAATAACAAATGCTGGCAAGGATGCCAAGAAAGGGGGAGCCTCCTACTCTGTTGGTGCAGTTGTAAATTAGTGCAGCCATTATGAAAAATAATGTGGAGTTTCCTCAAAAGTCTACAGATATAACTACCATATGGTTCAGCTATCCCACTGCAGGATATATACCCAAACGAATGGAAATCATCATGTTGAAGGATTACCTACATTCTCATGTTTATCACAGCTCTATTTACAATAGCCAAGACCAATCTAAAATGTTCATCAAGGGATGCCTGGATGAGGGAACTGTGTGTGTATACACACACACACACACACACACACACACACACACACACACACACACACAATGGAAAACTACTCTGCCATAAAAAAGAATGAAATCCTCCCATTTGTAGGAACATGGATGACATTAGAGAAAATTATGTTAAGTGAAATAAGCCCAACACAGAAAAAGAAATAGTGCATGTCCTCACTCATAAGTGGGATCTAAAAAAATAAATAAGAAAAAGAAAGAAAGATACAACAATCACAGTAATTTGTTGAACTTTCAAAAGGAGAAAACAGAACTGAGGTCATTCCCCAGAGGTGGAGAAGGAGGTGGAGGAGGGAGGTTAGTGAGAAATTTGTAAAGGACCACAAAAAAAAGATTACATTGTATAATGGTGAATATAGTAATTATTTTGATTTAAGCATCACATATTGCACACAGATATTGATATTCAATGCTGTACCCCTCAGATATGTGCAATCAATATGTTTTGATACAAAAAATTATAGAGAATATAAAAATTGGGATGCAAAAAAAAGAAAGTCACACAAAAGTAATAATTTATCTAGATATGGAGCATCCACAGAGTATCAAGGTTTTGATTAATTAAACACTTTTATTGATTTTTTATATGACTATTTACCATGGAGTGAGCAAGTTCTATGAATTGAGCCATAAAAGAGTACACCAAGTGAAGTTTCTTGGGTATATCTTCTTGATTTAAAACCCCTCTATAATGAATCATTAGTTGTATCTCCTTTGGCAAGTTACTTAATCCCTCCAAAGCTCAGGTTTCCCAACTAAAATATAACAGCAATAATAATAACTATCTCAGATGATTGCAGTGATAAATTATATAAACTATTTGTATTTTTTGTGTGAAGAAATTATTATAAGGTTATAAAAGCTTTTAATTTGTGGAATATGGTCCACTTTCCACAAAGTTTTCATAAAGAAGTTAAGGAAATTTCTCTGATGTTTATGGAGAAATTGATGACACCTAAATAGTAATAATTTTTTATTAGAAAGCAGAAGCTTGCATAAAAGACATAGAAGGATTTTTAATTCTGCACTGGCTTAAATCTCTGATGCATTAGAACACCACCATATAATCAGTGAAGACACAGCGATGAGATTTATTCATTTGGATATTTATAGAAGTTTCATTTATCTCTTTACTTTCTTCATTTCATTTCTAGTTAAAAATTTTTTATGAATAAAATAAAGTCAAATTCACATTCTAATCATGTACTTTGTTATGGACTAAATTTTTGTGCCCCTTCAAAATTTATCTGTTGAACCCTTACCCCCAGTGTGGCTATATTTGGAGACAGGCTATCTAAGAAAGTAATAAAGATTTAATGAGGTCGTAAGGTGGAACCCAGATCTGACAAAGTTAGTATTCTTACAAGGAGAGACACTAGAGAGTCCTTTCTTTCTCTTTCTCTCCATGCACATGCATGAGGAAAGGCTATGTGAAACAGTGAGATGGCAGCTGTCTGCAAGCCAAAAAGAAGACTCTCACCAGAAACTAAATTGTCCAGAACCTTGATTCTAGCCTTCTAGGCTCCAGAAATGAAAAAATAAATTTTGGTTGCTTAACCCACTCATTGTATAGTAATTTTGTTATTGCAGCCTCAGCTGACTAATACATATTTATTTTAAAATTGTCAATATTCTAGTGGTTAGTGATTAATTACCAGGAATAATATTGAAGCTGTTTTTTAGAAAAATCAGAGTTACAGAAGCCAATTCTTTTCTGTGTTCCACTACACTTATATTTTGCTCTAGGAAATACTAAGCAAATTAAAGAGCAAAACATTTTTTTCTAGGGTTCATTTTTTAAATCTCTTTATGCATCTTGCTCCCACCCTGAAAACAGAAGCTAACAAACACGAATAATTAATTTCCCATTGGTTTTCATTGTGTCATCTCCTGAATGACTTTAAAATATAACTTCATATGTTTGGGGCCGGCCCGGTGGCGCACTGCGCTAGTGCGCCGCTTGCGAAGCGTGGCAGCGCTCCCGCCGAGGGTTCGGATCCCACATACAAACCGGTTCCCGCTCACTGGCTGAGCGAGGCGCGGGGGCAGCACCAAGGGTTGCGATCCCGTTGCCGGTCCCGGTCCGGTACGGGGGCGACACTGAGGGTTGCGATCCGTTGCCGGACACGGAAAAAAGACAAAAAAAAAAAATATATAACTTCATATGTTAATGCTATAGTAATAAAATCAGTGAGGACACCATATGCATGTATAATAGAAAGTAGGGAAGTGATTTAGGAACATGCGAACTGCTGCATGAAGGAAGAAACTCAAGCAGAATAAGCCTGTGGTGTCCATACAATTATACTAGGGGACTGCATGACGAGAAGACATTGCAATTTGAAAGATTCTTAAAGGTAGGGTGTCATTATATAAACACCATTAGAACACATTTTATAAGTTATACTAACTGCCCAAAGTTACAAAAGAAGACTCCAAGAAGGGAAAGTTCAACAACACAGCCATCAGTTTTTGTAGATCAATGATACAATCCGTAAACAATGCTTAAGGACCTACTATGAATTTAGATCTGGTATAGGCTGATACATAAATGGATTATGAAAAGATGCCTTCCTTAGTGAAAATAATTTAGTTGGAACAATAAGAATCATACATATACAACAGTATTGCATGTAAAGCTACATAAGAAGCTTATATTATTAAAATCAGTATTTTACTCATACACCTCACACTGGATTTTCATAACACGATTTGGGGATAGGATGAGAGCATAAAAGTCAAAAGAAGAGAATAAAAGACTTAAACAACAAAGTACAGAAAAAAATTTTCGAGTGTTGACTTATAAGTAAATGAGAACTAAATTATATAATTCTTGTGTGTGGCTAATAAAGAAATTCAAGAGAAATTGGAGCTCTGTGAAGGCTATAAAAGCCAGAGAAGTCTTCACACCAGGAAGGCATTATTAACGTTTGCTAATGTCTGCTTAAACTCTATTTCTCACTACACAGATAATTACATATTTCTTCACCTAAATTAGGCATGGCTGTATGACTAGTTCTGGCCAATGAATTGAGAGAGAAAGTGGTACATGTCACTTATAGCTGGGAGTGTATAAGAACTACATCTCTAAGCTCTTTGGTATCTTCCCCTGCCTCCATGATTATGGATCTATAAGAAATATGAAGGTACACCCAAATCAAGGCAACCTTGGATGCTGAGCCAACATCCAAAAGATAATAACCTTGGAATGACACACGGAACTTTGTGTGAGAGAGAAATAGCATCTTTGCACTTGAAGGCAACAGAGAGCTTCTAAAGCAACCAGGACTTGAGAAAACATAATTCTGAGAGAACAGGAGTTATACTGAAATTTGTTATGATATTCTGCAGCAGCCATTTCCTTCAGGACATGTTCCAATTCTAAAGTGGAGTAAAAAGATGAGAATTTCAGCAAAATTCCTGGGAAAATGGTCTTATACTGAGAAGTATAGAGAAATAAATCTTGTAGCCATCTTTCAGATCTAAAAGAGAACAGATACTCGAAGCATCTGAATCAGAGCAGTTTTTGGATGCAGATCAGAGATACAGAGCACCCCAGGTTCTCAGTTGGAATATCTAGAAGGCTGTGATCTAGGACCAGAGGGCAACCAGGGAGAGTAGATACTTACCCAAAGTGTAATCCAACTTTTAGTCATTACTGTCTCAACCTGGATTAAGGTAATGAGTCATGGTTTCTTCCTAACAGAGGTAAAGATGAACTCTTTATGTAGGAAGAAAAAAAAAAAATCAATCAGAGCCTACAGAATGCTACATATAAGGCCTGGCATTTAATAGAAATTATTCCACCCCTTGCATGAGAAAACAACAACTGATCTAAAGCCAAAAGGAAATAAAGAAATGAATAAACAAAATCACCTACTAGATCTAGACTGAAACTTTGAGAGAGTTCTTTAAAATGGCTACAGTTAACATGTTCAAAAAATAGAGAAAATATGTAAAATGGTAATTAACATCAGATAATTGAAATATACTAAAACAAATCCAGATGGACATTGTAGGACCAGAAAATGCAATAACAAAAAGTAAATGCTCAATAGATAAGACTCAACAGCAAATTTGTTATAACAAAAGAGAATGTAAATAAATTTGAAGACAGATCAGAAAAAAATCTGGATAGAAACACAAGTAAGTAAAAGATACAAATGTGGGGGGGGGGTGAGAGACAGGGATATATGATACAGAGTAAAAACATCTCACATATTATCAATAGAAGTCCCAGAAGGAGGGGGGAAAAAGTGAAAAAGACTGAAACAATATTTGAGAAGATAGTGGCTCAAAATTTGCCAAAATTCACAAGTAGACTCAAGAAGCTATACCAATATAAAGCAGGATAAATATAATGAAAACCAGAGGCAGAGAAAAAATATTTCTTTCCCAAGCAAAGAAATAAATGTCACCTTTAAAGGAACAAAAATAAAATTAAAAGCTAAGTTTCAGAAATGTTGAACTCTGAAGCTAATGGATGATATCTTTACTGTGATTAATGAGAACAACAGAATTGTATACCTGGGAAAAACGTCCTTCAAAATAGTGACATTTTCAGCTAAATGCAAGCTGAAAGCCTTCAACACCAGTTGCAAGTACATTTTATCTGTTGGTTTGTTTGTTTATTCATATTTTCATATTAACTGGATTACCCTGTTCTCTCCAGGGAAGTTGATGTACTGCAAAATAATTAATCTTTTGCAAAAGCAGAATTATAATGTTCCTATAAGTTGCTCAAACCATTTGAATTATATATATTATTTTACAAACAAGAGTTTATTGTCAACGTCAAAGAACAGAATGTCTGCCAGCAGAAGCATAATACAACTAATCTCAGTTGAAAGTGTCCAGGTAAAATGTTTCAACCAAATTTGTGAAAATAGAATTATGCAATTTTTTCATGAAATAAATTACTATGATAAAAGAAGGGATCATTATATTTTCATGATAAATTTGTCTTTCTACACAATACGTATTATTTCTAAAGAATAAATGCACATACGTATTTAAGTAATTTGGTAAACAGTCACTAGTCACATTTGAAAGAAATGTAATTTTCAGAGTCCAAAATCTATTTAGAAAAAAAAAAGTGTTAGATTTCTACCACATATTATATGTGAAAGTAAATTTGAGATTAAAAAAAAAATCTGCTTTGTTAAGCACCTAAAATGTTTTGAAGCAAAACATAGCCTATCCTGAATAGAAAAGAGTAAAATTTTAATCTTTTGAGAGATTTGTTGTTGTTGTTGTAGATGTCATATGCAGTCATTCTATTTCTTAAGATTTAATTAAAATTGCTTTTCATACTTATGAGTCATCTAACAGATGGCAATCATCCTTTTCAATATTTCTATAAATTATTGTATGATTTATATTTCTTTTAGTCATCTCAGGCTCTAGGTTTGCATGTATTCATAAGGGATATTGCTCTGTAGTTTTCCTGTCATGTTGTCTAGACTTTTTATCAGGGTAATACTGTCCTCAGAAGTTGTGAAGTGTAATCTACACTTCTAGTTTTTGAAAGAGTTTGAGAGAAATTGGTTTTAATTCTTTAAATGTTTGGTAGAATTCACACGTAAAATCATCTTGACTTGGACTTTTCTTTGTAAGAAATCTTTGATTTCTAATTCAATATCTTTATTTGTTATAGGCCTGCTAAGGTGTTCTATTTCTTCTTGAGTCAGTCAAGTAATCTGCGTGTTTCTCAGAATTTGTTCATTATATCAAGGTTATCTAACTTTTGGTGTATTTGTTTATGGTATTCTCTTACAATCCTTTTATTTCTGTAATGTCAGTATATAAAGAAACTAAAATTCTGAATGCAAAGTTTAAATAAGTATGTTTTTTCATCAATATGAATGATTTTTCAAGGCTCTGTCTGAATATAGTATATATTCTAATACATATATGAAATAATCAAAACACAACTATCTTGCTGGAGGCTAATCTTCAGTGTATTCTCAATATTTTTCTATCTCAAATCTTTTTTACTTTTCCAATTTCTGTTAATAACATCAGACTGAAAACATCGGCATTAGTTTGGCATTATCTTTCTTTATGTCCTACAATCAATAAATTGTCAGAACCCTATTTCTCAGTACCATTACTCTATTTAAGATGTTCATTCCCCATGCACAAGTCTATTGCAGTAGCTTGCCAGCTAAAGGTTCTGCCCCCAGACTCTTCTCCACCTAACATTCCAAAAGTTTTTAAACTTTTCTCTCTTTTATCCCAAAGTCATATTATCCGAATTCTATTAGGCAACAAAACAAAACTATTTGCTGTTTCACAAATTTTATGATGTGTCTATGTCTACCCCAAATGTCCTTTTCACCAATAAAATCTAAATTATTTTTATCATTTATCCACTTACAAATTCCACTTATTTAGGGGAGCTTTTTCTCTTACATGAAACCTTTTTACCTCTATACTGAATGTTTTTACTAGCAATACTTTATCCTAGGCATTCTTTGACTGCAGTCTTGATGTATGTATAAACATTAGGCTTCCTGGAAAATCTTTAGAGGGCAGTGATTGGCCTTTTTTATCTTTGTATCTATCTAGTACCTTTCCAAATGTTTTGTATAAATTTGCCACTCAGAAAATATTTGTTAAATTAAGTATCTAATGTAAATTGCTTATCAAAATCTGATAGCATGCCATTTATTAAATTTATCATGTTTCATATATGTACTCACCAGAGACTCTAATAATCATGAATATCCCCAATTATTGCTATTCTGTTACAGAAAAGAGGCAAATAGCCATTATTTTAGAAAAGTCTTAAATATATATATTTTTTGTGGAGAAATGCCAAAGGAACTTCCCACTGAGCAACTCTACAATATAAGTTGGAAAATATAGTAATTTCTCTTTTTACTTTATTCAAAAGAAATCCTGTATTTACAGATCAGCTGGCTATAATTTCATGGAAATCATCATAAATATTTGCATACCTTGAGGCTGAAAGATAACTCCTTTATAAAAGATCATTAAATAAGAAGTTATACTGTAATTGAAATTTTATTTACTCTACGATCAAGGTTATTTTGTGACTTTTCCTTGTCTTCCAAATCACAATACACAGATATTTATCTCCTGGCTTTTAGTCAAATGATTGTAAATGGGCATTGAGGGAATATTTTTCTTCAGATTCCTTGAATGAATTTTTGTTAGGCTATGAGCCAAGCCATTCTTACTTCTTTAATATTCTTAGTAATTACTCCACACAGTGCTATTATTGTTCTACTTTTGGAGTAAGGAGCAGAGACTGATTAATTACCTCCCATTTTATTTGTCAGGTTTCAGCACTAATACAAAATATATTACTAGTCTTGGAGGGTGGGTCATTTTTTAAGGGCTCTCTGTCAAGTCTTATTGTGCATGAGTAGATATGACTCATCACTTCTGTGGTCCGCTCTTCACTGAGTTGGACCAGAACACTAAGTCTCTGGTGACAGTTCCATCATGTGTTGACTGTGTAGTGTCATTCTAACTTTTATCATCACACCACGAACAGTTTTCTCAAGAACTTTTACAGCTATTATGCTAATCATCTGATTCTCAGCATACCCGGTGAGGTGGACGAAGTGAGTATGACCATCTCCTTTTCTGTATGAGAAAACCGAAACCCGGAAAGGTTAAATAAGTTACATAAGTTTAGTGGCAGATACCAGTTCTCCTGACATCTAGCTCTTTCCTATTTTTATAATGTTATGCTCCGTCCTTTACTGACCATAATATTCTTGGACAAAAATGGTACCAGGTCTTCTATGTAGTTGTTTTTATACTACCTCAAAGAAATGCTATAAAACAATGTTCATTTAAGCAAATACAATGAACACAGAAGAAAATAACTTAAATGTCATCTAAGCTTGTATAGATTTTGTTTCATGCAGAATCAGTGTACTAAGATATTAATCATTCTTTTTATTAATACTTTTTATCACCATAATTGAATGGGACCTTCAGTCCCATGTATCAAAGCATGTGTGTATCAAAAATGACACCAAGAATGTTGAAGAACTAGTGAAAAAGAACTAGCGAAAAGCTTATAGCATAATCTATATGGGCAAATTTATTTTCCTTACCTTCATTAACCAGCTTCTAATGAACTTTAAATAAGTTACTTATTTTGAACTTTAAGGCAAAGTATATTTCAAACTATGATAAAAGGAAGAGTTATGTGTGGTATTCAAATTACTCAAACTGTAACTTTTTGATCCCACTTCCTGATATCGTGGCCTAAGTGCACACTCATTTTAATAAATTTGTATTTTAAAGACTTTTATAACATGATATTTTAGTTGTAGAATTCTGATCATTTTAAAACTGACTAGAAAAACTAAATACATGAAAATACGATCCAAATGATGATAAATTTTGAGAAGTTTAGCATTTTGCCACATATGTCAGAACTTAGTAGAAACAAAGTTCCATCATAGACCACATATTAGAGCGTAGAGTGTGCTTCCAAGTATCCTGGAGTAAACGGCTTAGTAGATATCTAAACAGTTTAATCTCATGGATCTTTACTCTCTCTGGCAGAGAGCTTGACAAATTGAAATTAACTTTTTAGATATATTATTTTTTCAGATAAATCTCACTCAGGTTGATGATGTTTCATAAGCAATTCTCACCCAGAGAACAGGTTGGAATTTAGTGTTACTGCTGTATTTTTAAAACTTTCTTATCACCTTTTCCTTGAATTGAAATGATCTTTATCCATACTTTTTTCTCTTTATGGGAATTTGATGGTGTAGACAATAGCAATATTGTCACAGGTGTTCCTTCATGGAGAAAGACAGCTGTTTTCACCTACAAGTAGTATTTACGATGAAGAAATTAATTCAAACAGATGCAATCTAATTAAGAGATTATAAGACATCTCCCCACCTCCCCCTCTCCCACTCCTAAACACACACATCTCACAGATTACTAGACATAAAATTCTAAACTGACTTTAAGGTTTTTAAGTGTTTATCTTTATCTTTATTTACAATAAAGATATTTATAAATTATAGTCAAAGGTATTTTCTTATTACAAGTTTAAAATAAAGAGATTTCATTTACTTGTTCTCCATAGGGATCTTCTTTTATTTCTCCGGGTCTTTATTTGACCAAAATTCTGTCCTCTTTAAATTCAAATTGAATCATTTTCTGTTGGGGACAACGAGGCTTTTGGATATTGCTTATTATGATGCCTCCATCACTCACCATCCCCATAATGCTCTGTTTGCCTAAGGCAGAACTTTTGAATAGCAACCTATTGGCCCTTCAGGAAACTTGCCTATTATCTCACAAAGATACATCTGGATGATTCTTGTCACTTGCTTATTTACAAATTTTAAGGCTTTTGTTTGTTTGTGTGTTTGTTTGTTTGCTACAGCCCTTCATTCACTGTGTGTTCTCTAGTCCGTATTGCAGGGATAGGAAGCCTCCAGACTACATTCCCAAACTCCATTGTTGCCTGGCCTCCTCTTCGGTTTGCTAAGATGAGACAAGTCAGAATTTCGAAAGAAGAGGTCACATTTTGTTTCTAGAAATGGTAGTCCCATTTCAGCATTCAAACACTTGCTGCTCAGGGCCTATCCAGTAGTTCTGGTTTTAGAATTTTCTCAAGTGGACTCTGATTGATACAGCACTTACTATAGTAAGTTGACTCAGGGAATTAATCCATAAAGATGGCAATCTAGGGTGAGTGTTCTGACTTAGCTTGAACATGGTAATAAATTCATTGCCAGTGGAAAATGGGATAATGGTACTGTATACAGTAACAGAACAGATACTGAATTTATGAAATGAGATACCTATTGAAAACAAGGCTTTGGGACATCAGTTATTGCTACAATTGAGTATTGTGTGGGAAAGATAATTATAAATCCTGTATCTGATTTGTTAATCCATTCCAAATTATTTTTTGTATACAGTGTAAGACAAGGGTCCAATTTTATTATTTTGCATATAGATATCCAGTTTCCCAGCATTATTTATTGAAGAGACTCTCCTTTCCCATTATATGTTCCTAGAACCCTTGTCCAAGATTAGATGGCCATATACTAATATGTGTGTATTTACTTCTAAGTTTTCCATTTTGTTCCACTGGTCTGCATATCTTTTATGCCGGTACCATACCATTTTGATTACCATAACTTTGTAATATAATTTGAAATACGTGCGTGTAATGCCTCCAGCTTAGTTCTTCTTTCTAAGGATTGCTTTAACTATTTAGGGAGCTCCATACAAATTTTAGAATTTGCTTTTTGTGTTTTGTTTTTATTTCTGTGAAAAATGACATTAGAATTTTGATAGGAATTGCATCAAATATATATATATATATATATATATATATATATATTTATACACTTAAAATAATAAAGTTTTACTTTTTAAAAGTTCTGTGAAAAGTGTTGTATAGAAATCTGTGCAAACTCAGCAATGCACTAAAAATGTTATCATGAGGACCTTGTTTTGTCAAGGGAAGGTATCTCTTAACTATTTGTCTATTAATACAGTTAGTTTTCAACCGGATCTAGTAAAGGGCTACAATAGTAAAAAAAATGTTCACAGATGACAGC